>NC_069724.1:22479020-22594020 GCF_027358585.1 Pangasianodon hypophthalmus
CAGGAGCTCAACCCAGGAGACGTGAGAGACAGAGCTGGTTATTTTTAACAGTGAAGACCATCAGGGGAACACACCATACCGTCTACCGCTTTTCCTCCCGCTATCTCTCTCTGTCTCTCTCTCACACACACACATATGCGTGCGACTGCCGCCGGAACACTTCGGAATAAGAAAATAGATCAGGGGGTGGAGAAGTGCGAGAAAAGCGTTGACGGAGCGAGAAAGTGGAGGATAGGGAACGCACAAATACAAGTGAGAATTCAGAGACAACACATATAGGCATAGAGACGGTGGATTTTCAAGGAATATGTCCATGTTTTTGACACACACACACACACACACACACACACACACACACAGAGTAAAGCTCCAGGAGCAGACAATGTTTGAAGGCTGTGTGTGTGCTGCTGGTCTGGCTATGCGTTTGTCGTCTCAGCAGGTCACAATGACACAGCTTTCAGACACTCTGTCTAGCCCAAACATCTCACACACACAAACACACAAACACACGCACATATATATATATATATATATACACACACACACACACACACACACACACACACACACACGGACAGTAGTGCAGTCTGCCACCCGGCTTCTCTCCCCAGACAGGACCACCTGCCACTTTCTGCTCATCCATTTATCTTCAGGCTTTACCAAATACACACACATGCACACACATGCACAAACACACACACACGCGCACACACACACACACACACACACTGTATTCATCTTCTGTTTACACGCTTTAAATTCAGTGTATATTAGTGTCTAATAATTACTCCTATCTGGCACTAATCGTTGTGCTTTAATAATTTTTTAATGATTTATAGTTTCAGTTCATCCTCAGGATCTTCAATTTAGAGAGTGAATGGCTTCATCTTTTTTTTTTTTTTTTTTTTTCTCAACATGATATGCACGTGAGTGTGCTCATCTCCTGAGCCAAATATTGTTGAAAGAAACGATGTGAAATGTTCAGTTAGAGAGCATGAAAGAATGTAGTTAACTGAGGTATAGAGTGAAATGTGACACTAACAGTGAAGAAAAACAACTTGCAGCTTGGGGGTGAGGGTGGTGTGTAAAATCAGCTAATCTAATAAAATATCTAAAGCTAATTTGATTCTATAGTTTCAACCTGGTTCCTGAAAAAAGCAAATGCTTGGTGAACTTTGTGGAGAAAAGAATCCTGTGAATGGAAACGTGCGTTTTATACGCTCGGGATGTCCGATAGAACCTTTCAGCAGAAGGTTAATCAAAACAGTGCCACTCTGACATTATGAATTGATGATTGGTCAGAAGGTGTTGATTAATTTTCTGAAACAGAAAGTAGTTCCCGGGTTTATATCAATAAGTTATGCACATGGATTTGCACAGCGGAAGCTTCACATAAACGGGTTGAAATTGTGTGTAATCATTAATATGGTCAAGGAGACGTTTATTTAACATTTATGGAAAGTAAAACAGAAGTAAAACTATTCACCCTGAACACGGAAATTTGGCCATTAATTTCAGTTTAGTTTCACTCTTAAATTTACAATTTTTTTATTTTTAGTTTATTTATTTAGTTATTTGTTCATTATTTTAGTTTATTTTATACGAATGAATTTGTAGGCACTTGTGGAACAACACGTTACTTCATAATGAAGTTTGTGAATGTCTTGTCCTTTGAATGTGATCTACACATACAAATATATTTTAAATGTGTGTGTGTGTGTGTGTGTGTGTGTATAAAATATATACATATATAAAACTTTTTTTTTTTGGGCATTGGTCACATGCTGATTACAGTGGAACTGCAGCATTCACATTTTTGGGAAGCAAATCTGTTGTCCTCCGTGGTGACAAGATTAATGTTTCACAATGGACGGCTGCAGATTAGTTATTCTCAGCTCAGATCCGCCAACAAAACAGGACACGCTGTACCGACTGCTTGAATGGGCTGATAAATGGAGTAAAGTACCGACTGATTCCTGAGTGGAAATGTTAAAGGTTAGCAGTTAAGCTGGCGCAACAACAACAGTGTTGATATCTGTTACTAACTCCATAAAGGAAAACATTTCTGCACACTGTAGCTAGTTATTACTGCACACGCTGTATTGGTGTACTTGTCCACACCGCATAGGGGAGACGTTACTCAAGGCTAGATGTGTCCATTGTGATTGATAAGGTCAGTGTGAGTCATGTTAGACCTTTCCCATAATGCACTCTGCTCTCCTGAAGCCCCTTTAAACGCATGGCATCTTTATCCACATAAACACACAACATAAGCAGAGGTTTGAAGGTCACTGTAAACAGTTTATAAGCATGGAGAGAGCCTGAGGCTGGCCGTAACACACACACACACACACACACACACACACACACGCAGTACATCCTGGTAGCAAAGTCAAGACTTTGCTGTGCTGGAAAACGTAACATTCCCAGCTTTATTTCTGACTGTTGAAAATAATGCTGAATAAAAATGTTGTGCTAAATAAACATCAACACTTTATGAAAAACTTCACCAACTATGGTTTTTTTTTTTTCCGTCCCTCAGAGAACAACTGCAACAACCTACCAACCTACCAACCAAGAACGTTTGTTTTGCATAAGTCACTATGGAGTATTTTTTTCTTTCTCAAGCTACTCATTTGTCCATCCGTGTGTATTTTTAACGCTTTCATTGGCTGAAATTTCTTTTAAAATACGTCTTCTAAGCAGACAATGAGATGACTGTGTCTCTTATCCAGACAGCAGCAAGACAACTTCTTGAGCCGCAAAGCATCACAGTTAGATGTTTTGTGTTGTTAATGTGAGAGATTTTATTGTCTGAACAGATTGGCTGATTAATCTGTCATTCGTCTTGTTTTCTTTCTCTGTGTCTTTCAGTCTGTTTGCACTGCTGTCTAAGAAGCACAATAAGGTGTTGGAGCGAGCCACGCAGTCTCTGCAGAGGCCGCTGGGAGCAGATGGCACGGCGCTGCCGGATTATGTGAGTAGAAGAGGAGGGCAGGAGGGAGGGGGTGTTTGTGTGTGTATGACTGCTCTGTCCTGAGCTCCATGATGAGTTTAAAGGTTCCCACTTGAGAACTGGTGAGGCAGCACACGTGGCCGTTTTCCACAGCAGTTGTCTACAGAAATGGAGGAGAAACTTGTTTTCAGTGCAGATAATGCATAACGGGTCTTGCTTGCGATGACTCAGTATGTCAGAAACCTGCCATATCGTTTGAATACAGGGCATTGAGACTCGCAGTCTAACTAATTTACCTAGTTTCTTTTCAGATCTCTGCGAGAAAGCACTGTAAGGTCGTACACTACTACAGATGATCACAGGATCACATTACCATGTTATACCACAGCGCTGCAGAATTCTTGAATCTGAAAGGTCAGAAGGTGTTGGTTAATTTTCTATAACAGCAGCTCTGACAGTAATTCAAATGATTCAAAATGATTCAAATGATTAATACGCTTGTTCTAATACGTTATCGTTTCTATGGTAACATCTCATTCACAGAGACTTGTAAGAAAACGTATTGTTACTGTGGAAAAGCTTTGTATGAGGAGACGTTTATTTAACATGTAATGAATGAGTCTCCAGTGTCAGTGCTTTGTAAAAGTCAGCGGGTTTTCCACCACGTGAAAGTCTTCAGGAGAGAATCTAATTGTTTCGTCTAATTAACTTCAAGAAAGATAATAAAGAGAGGTTGTGATATGGCTGCTATAATGTAAGTGATAACAGGAGTGAACTTGTCTGTCTATCAGAATAAATATTTGGACAAATGCAGCACAGTTAGATGTGTGTTAATCTCCCCAGGCAAGAAATTAGTCACAGTACTTATTGTACTTATTGTACAATGTCAATAGGTTACTCACTTGAACGCATGCAATGTAGCATAAAACCAGATCATTGGTTGTTGGCCAGACAAGAGATTTCCTTTTTGTGCTTCAACAAAAGACAAAGAGATTAGTGTTTGTCCAAGCAGAACACAACACTGACACTCCTACATTCCAGGATGACAACTATAGAGGTGAAATCTGCATAGGGCCAGATCTGTGTGTGACATGTTGGAGTGGATTGCAGAATCATTGGTCCTGTAGAAGAGTGAAATAGGCACTTGAGTGGAAATGCAAACCCCGTCGGTGGAAGAGTGGGTAAAAGTGACAGGAACTGTCTCAAGACACTGGTGGCATCTTTCCCTGAGCAGGTTGGTAGTGTTATAGCAAGAGGAGGTGTAATCAAGTATTAGCAAATATATACAGTATACTGTGCACATTATACAGTAGCCTTAACATGCTACTCTATCTAATCTGAAGCAGTGTTCTCCCACCAGAGACACCAGTCTCTAGAGGCTTCTAGAATGTCCTGCAAACTGCAGGTGACCTTGTGGCCCTGTGACGTGAAGGGGCGTGTCTGTAAAATGACTAACAACAGGCCCAGGTAAACACAAACAAGCCCCCGGGCCGGAAGGCAGATTAACGGACAGGTTACACACTTTTGCTGAGGCTATGGTTTAAACCATTATTTTTTTTAAAATCATGTTCTACATATTTTTTGTAGTAAGAAATAAAAAAAAAACAACAACTATTGCACCTTTAAGATAGTGTTATTGGTGTCATCAGTTTTGTTCATTTACCTTTTGTGGAAGGAGTCTCCAGTGTCAGCGCTTTGTAACAGTTAGAGGTAAAGCTGTAACTTCCAGAGGGTGATGTATTTTTTTTTTTATCTCAATTATTATTATTATTATTATTATTATTATTATTATTATATTTAAAATCATTATTCCACATTATACGTAACTATAAATGGATTAAAAGTATGATGGGTCATTCTTTAATAAATGCAAATTGTAACTGATGGTAAGTTGCTGTGGTATAGGAGGAAGAAAACACTTAGGGCCACATCACACCACCTGGTTGTTGATTATTTTTCCTATATTAGCATGCTGCTATGTGTTTTATTCCTGCTGGTGACCAGCAGAGGCTCCATGCTCCATCCTTGAGTTCTACGCTGTGTAGTGAAGCTTGTGAGTGATGAGGGGCAAAGATCAGGGCTGAAGTCTCGTCTCAAACCTAGCGCACCCTTGGGAGGAGGGGTACGGCTGCAGCTGGAGGGGCTCAGCATAGACAATAGCAGTGAAAAGTGTGTGTGTGTGTGTGTGTGTGTGTGTGTGTGTGTGTGTGTGTGAGACATACAGGGATGACCAAAGCCTGGCGCGCTTGATTTTTACACAGTCTTCATGTGTTGACTTGTTTGGTGTCTCTTTTGCTCGTGTGTGTTGTGTGTGGGTGTGTGTGGTGTGTGTTTGTGTGTGTGTGTGTGTGTGCACGTCTGCATTCCATACACGTACGTATGCACAAACACACGCCCCGGAGCCCCGCTCAGACGTCTGGCGCGTGTCTGAGTGGGTCAGACTGCTGTCTGCTGCCCTCATTAATGCTCCTCACACACTCCCCTGCACCCCTCTTTTGTCATTCTCTTGTTCTTGCCACTCCTCTAGTCTGTTTCATCCTTTCTTCCATGTCTCAGTCTCTTTTTGTCTTTTGTCTCCGTTTCTTTTTCAGCACACTCCATATTCATGCTTTCATCTCTCCACATCCACGTCATAGTCCAGACACGCGCTACGTCTGGCACACCACGTACACACACACACACACACACACACACACACACACACACACGCATGCACGCACGCCTCGTATGCAAAAATCATGCCACCCAAACAAGACGTCTGCATTCTCAGCCTTCTCTCTCTCTCTCTCTCTCTCTCTCTCTCTGTCTCTGTGTGTGGGAAGAATATTATATACTGGATTCTCAGACAGAGCTTATCACTCCATGGCTTAGTGATATTACTGAATTTTCCTTCCTCAGTTTTTTTTTTTCTCTCTGAAACACAAAGAGAAAGAGCTGTTTTTCTGTCTGCTCTGATACGAGCGTCTCGTGTCATTGATACAAGGATGGGATTTCCTTGTTCCGAACGTGGGAAAAACACACACACTAACTTTGTGCCTCTATTTAATCGAGACATCGTGTCTAAAGATACGAAAATCTGTTATATTTAGATGCGAAACAGTCATCCAGGGACACACAGTGACCCAGACATAATATGAGGAAAATATGCGCACTGCTGGCGGGACGGTGCGCTCCGACTGCAGCACGGCTCTGATTGGCTCACTCACGCCGAAATAATTTTGGATCGCAAGTCTATCATTTCAGCCCCAGACAGCCTTATCGCTCTCATTACAGCCTGTTTCGACTCCACTTCACATAACAGGAAGATATCAAATCTTAGAACAAGGCAAAGGAACCTGTACTGCGGTCATTTCACTGGTTTGGAGCTTTGGGAGTTTTCCAAATATGGAGTGAGGTTAAATGAGCGAGACAGGGAGGTGTATTAGAAAGAAAGGAATGCTGTTTGGGTGAATACTTGGCCTTGAAGAATGTAAATTTTTTATATTGAATAATAAATTGCTTGACATTGTGACTACACAAAGAAAAAAATGTTATTAGACAAAAGCTTCCACTTTTACCCACATGAAACACCTCCAGCAGTACACACACTGAGCTGTTTCTCTGTTAAAGCAGTGCTGCATTGCCTCAGTCTGTATATTAGAACATGACAGTAATGTGCCCTGAGGAGAGAGAGAGAAAGTGTGTGTGTGTGTGTGTGTGTGTGTGTGAGCAACAGGAGTGGTCCTGTGTGTTACACCATCATTCTCACTTTTGTCGTGTACATTTTCTCCAACAAATTTCACAAAACTTGCTCTTAATGAGTATCTGGTTTGACAGACGGTGCTAGAGAGGTAGATCGAGGGAGTGAGAGATAGACTAGAGACCAGACAGATGGAGTGAGAGAGAGACACAGACAGAGCAAGAGAGGGACAAACAAGAGAGATACAGATGGTGACAGACGGAGTGAGAGAGAGACAGATGAAGAAGGACAGACGGAGTGAGGGACATACAGAAGGAGACAGACAGAGATAGAGACACTGACAGACACCAGGAGAGAGATGGAGCGAGAGAGAGATGGAGCGACAGACGGGGCAAGAAAGTCAGATCGAAACGGTCAAAGTGAGAGAGAGAAAGAAGGAGACAGAGTGAAAGAAAGGCACGTGGAGACAGACAAACAGAATGAGAGGCAGACAGAGATAGAAAGACAAGACAGGTGCAGCCAGAGAGAGAATGAAGAACGGAGACAGGCAGAGAGAAGGACAGAAACACAGACGGATTAAGTGAGACAAAGAGTGAGAGAGAGACAGACGGACAGAGACAAATGGAGAGAGCAAGAGACAGACAGAAAGAGATGGAGAGACTAGCAGACAGATTGAGAGAGAGAGAGAGAGAGAGAGAGAGAGAGACAGATGGAGATGAATGGTGCAACCAAGAGACAGACAAATGGGAAGAGTGAGAGAGACACGGAGAGAGAGAGAGCAAGCAACACAGATGGATTAAGACAGAGAGAGAGTTTTATCATTGCACTGCGCTATGTAATAGAACAGAGAGCTGGGGGAAGAGTCAGGTGTGTGTGTGTGTGTGTGTGTGTGTGTGTGTGTGTGTGTGTGTGTGTGTGTGAGAGAGAGAGAGAGAGAGAGAGAGAGAGAGAGAGAGAGAGAGATGAGACACAGGTAAAGGGAATCAGTGAGACAGTACAGGAGCTGGAGCAGCAGTACAGGAGCTAATGTTTATTTAATGTGGTTTTGCAATCGGTGTGTGAAGGAAAGTGGAGGATTACAGGACGGAGGAGTTTCCTGGCTGTTTTAGGGGGTGTGAGGTTGTACAGGTAAGATTCCAGCTACCTGAAGTCCTGAAGAGAACCTCAGGAGAGCCTCAGCCCCAAACTTCAGACTTCAGGCAAAGCTGCCTGTCAGTGTAACAGGAAGTGCAGGAGAGCTTTCAGACCAGTGACTCATCCTGGCTGTTAAATTGAATACATCTCGCCTTGTTTTCAAAAATCAGGCATGGTGATGCACCAAATAAGGAAGTGCCACAGAATATTTTTGTCTAAAAGTGACAGCTGTGTGTTGAGGCAGAGTCTGAATCACTACTTGTCATTGCTATTATTGAATTAATGGGAAATGTAAATATGGTGTACTTCCCTTTTGGACTAAAGGTGCAGTCATCAATTTTGGTTGAGGTTTTAAAACTCAAAATTCAAACGTGTTTTTCCAAAGCCATGCCCTCCAAAACACATCCCCAGGCTAGAACGCCTGACTGACAGGCACGTAGAGAGAGACACCCTTCTGTTCTGATCGGTCGAATGAATCTTGGTGGTCCACGGTAATTGTTTTTGTCTCCTATTTCTCCTTGTTGATGAGAGAGAGGAAGAGAACAGCCAGACTGTTTCAAGCTGACAGGAAGTAACTCAGATAATCACTCTTTACAACCGTGGTGAGCAGAAAAGCAAGAAAACGCAGCAAATCACAGTAGCACTCTACAAATCCTTTTAACTGTAATGACGATTAGGTTTTAAAACGGTGCAGTGTGTAGAAATAGTCACAGAATCCAAGCTGAATGTCAAAACCTCACCTCGTCGTGTGTGTGTGTGTGTGTGTGTGTGTGTGTTGGATAGTTGTATTTTCATTAGCCTCATCTTGAACAGAGTGTCATGTCTCAAACATGTCTGGTGTCGTAACAGCATTTGTCCTCGTGCACATTAACTATACTTTAATTAGAACATGGTGATGAGGTCATTTCCATGAAGCACATCTTTCAGAATTACACCACACGTCTGACACAGTGGATTGCATCAGTCTGTCTGAATGAATAAGGCAACACGAACGTTACCACATGATCACCACAGGACTAAAGTGCAACGCTGATTATAATTGTATTTCATGGAAAGCTCAGATGAAGAAAACTGAACATGGTGTGTTGAGGTCAGGTTTGAGTCACACAGAAGTCATTGGACCATGCAATCCTAAATCTGGGCACAATTTATTCATGAAGCAAGACGTCGCTGATAATTACGACTTAAAATGTAATTCCAAATGATGCAAATGATCAGAGTAAAATGATGGTATGTTATGGACACTGATATGATTGTGTAGAAGAAAATACAAAAAAATGGTTGTGGAAATATTATCTATATTGTCTCTTCCGCTAAAAACTTTTGATGACTCATCCTGAACTAGTCATGTGTTCGTCCAATTGAATGCTCTGTAGAACATATATGTCCCGCCCTCAGGGGTGTGTCTCGCTCTAGCTCATTAGCAGCAAACCTGGTCCATAGTGCATTTTCCTGCATGTTATTCCTTTTTACAATAATCATTTGTTTGAGAAAAAATGTTTGCCATTCGTTTATTTCAAAGAGGGTGGAGTTTGGGTGAGTTTGCGGCTATACGAGGAATGTTGTTCCAAACTGAGGCTGTGCAATTCCAGAACGTCACGATTCTGTCTTTTTACACCATCAGGGGTTGTCCATGAGTAAGTGTAAGTCGCATCATTTTAACAAGTAGCGTAATATTTAAAGTTAATTATAAGCCGACTGTTCAGAGGCGTCAGATGCCTCCTGATGATGACGGTGCAGCTCTCCATCACCACTGGCACCACTTACGGTCAAACTCTGCTCAAACATGTATGCCATAACTCCCATCATCTACCACATGATCCTCGTTAGGCTCTTCACTGTTTGACAGCTAATCTGCTGTCCAGGTTTGTTGAGATTTGGGGGTTTTGAATCAGAATTTAGTATACATGATGGATAAACTGGACATGACTCCATCTCTCCTAACATTAGCACTCTTCAGTAAAACTCTTTTAGCTTGAGGAATTTTGCAAGCTGAATCTCGATTCGTTCTGTCATTTTCTCAGTGATTTATTTATGTATTTAACAGCAGCCAAACCTGTCTAAACATAACAGTCATGTTTTTTATTACTCTATTATGGCACAGATTTAAAAGCTAAAAGTCCTCCTTTGATTTGCATATTGAGTGTAATTGGGCCGAACCTGTTTAGCCTGTTTAGTGACATCACAAAACCAGCTTTGCTAATCAGAAGCAGTGGGGAATCCACTGTTTTAATAATAATAATAATAATAATAATAATTTAGTTACACTCTGTGTTTAAAAAAAGGGTACTAAACTGTGCCTTTCTGTACCTTTATTTGTATCTTTTCAATGTATCTTAAAGTGTTCCTGTAAGCAAGATTGAAGGTACACAAATGGACCATAATTACATTTTAGAAGTTACATATCCTGCAGATTTCTAGGTAAAAGAGATGTACTAAAGGTACAAAAGGTGCATGCTTGAGGGCACCACCTGAGCAGCAAGGAATGGTACAGTTTAGTACCTTTTTTTCCTGGCAGTGTAGCAAATTTGACCAAACAGTAAAATTAGAGTCGGTGAAACTGCCATGTTGATTGAAGGATTTTGTTCGGTCTAGCGTTGTGAAATTGTGAAACTGTCTGGAGTCTTTCCTAACACAGCAGTGTCTGTACGCTCTGTTCCGTGTGTGTGTGTGTGTGTGTGTAAGGGATGTGTGATGATACTAGGTGCAGTCTGGGTGACTCGTTTCTAAGCAGGCAGTCCAGTGGACGGCTCAAACGTAAGCTCTAACGAAGCCAAGGCACAGCAGGATGAAACATTAGCTCCCTCAGGGTGGAGATGGAGATCTGCACGAGGTTGCAGCGTATAACTTTCCCCTTGTAATTCAGACACATTAGCCGTCTGATGTAAAGTGGGAAAACTGGGACTTTCCTCAGGTCTGTGTGAGAGACTCGGGGAGAAGGAGTGTGTCAGGTGTGTGAGACTGGGCGTGGAAGGTGTACAACCCAAAGCTATGCTTATGAAACATTCATAGGAACTGACTGTTATATCTGTACTTACCGAGCACTTTTGTTTTTTTCCCTTTGGCGCTGTATACGTGTCTGACTTATAGGTTGTTTTGTTGTGTTGTAGGTTATTTTGTTATTTACATTTACCTAGAAAAATTGTTGTTCAAGTCCAAACCTAGTGTGCCATATATGAAAATGTTTGAATGTGATGGGTTTTTTTTTTGTGTTGTTTTTTTTTTTCCTCTCTCACTTCGTTATCGTTCCTATGGGTAACAACTTGTACAGGGACTTGTAAGGGGGGACGCTCCATATAAACTGATTAAAAATGTGTAGAATTTTTTGATATGGTCAAGCTTTGTGTGAAGAGACATTTAGTTAGTATTTATGGAAGGAGTCTCCAGTGTCAGCGCTTTGTAACAAAAGGTCAGATGTAAAATTGCAACTTGCAAATGGAAAATTTTCGGACACAAGAAAGTTTTCAGGGATTTCAGGTTTCTCGGTAACATGATGAGCTTTTTTTTTTTTTTTTTTATAAGTAAAGTTAACGTTATAACGTAAGTGAACTAACTTGTTTCTTGGATGTTCCACAACATTAAACATAACGAAAAAAGTATGATGTTCTTTTAATGCATTTTTTTTTTTTTTATATCCGTCTTTGTTTATAAATAGGAAATTGTTAGTAGGCAAACTGGTGCAGTATTAGAGGAATAAAACACTTCAGAATGTTTAGGATTAGGAAAATAACAGTAACTTCTGCTTCATCACACCACCTTGTTGTTGATTATTTTCCTCCAACAGCACGTCCCCAGACAAATGTTTTATTCCTTACATATAGAGTCTACAGTTGAGTTATGAAGATTAGCTGCTGTTTTTTGCCACTGGGAATAAAACTAAAGCGTAATGTGTATATTCTGTGGTGGAGTCTGTGCTTTGTTCTTGTTATGTTTTCACTATCGAGGCTTGATGAAGTGTGGGATTTACGTAACACGGTCTACATGTTGAACGTTACACACTGTCCCATTCATATTTCAAGGCTTCTCTACTCTATACCTTCTCTGGTGTCTGTTTAGCATTTCTCTTCTTTCCAAGTGAAATGGGAACTGAATCGAACTCATTTCCACACACACACACACATTTGCGTTTGTCCTCTGCCTGTTCTGCAAATAAATGCTAATTTGCTCATCTTTTTTCTGTTTTTTGTTTTGTTTTGTTTTTTTTTTAGATAATGGACCATTGGAAAACTTTGGTGTTAGCATTTATACTTTAAATAATTCCATTCAATTAGCGTTGTGTAAGAATTGCTTTAAGGCTCATGATCACACAGGGTCCACCCATGGATTTGAGGCATTTCTAAGTGATAATTAGCCATTTATCATTTTTACATAAGCACTTTATAGCACGTGATCGGAGTCTCTCGCCAGAGATGGGTGTACAGCCTAAATGTCAGGGGATGGAATCAAAGCCGGTTAATTACGGACAGCAGTGTGTAATTGAGCTACATGCTGGAGCTGTGCTGAGACGGAAACATGCCATAATCATTTAGCATACGTGTGCGTGCATGTGTGTGCAAGAGAGTTGCAGTTAACACACACATTATTACGCTGATGATTAACTGCATTAACTGCAACTAAACACGCACTGTTATAGTTGTCAGATTCTCGCGTCCTGCCTCATTGCCTTACTGAAATTTTCATTTTAATTAAAATGTATGTATTATGTACATACTGTATGCACTGTGAAGGTGTTCCATCAATGCGCTCGTTCTAATACATTATATTTTTTATAGTAACAACTTACACAGAGACTTGTATAACAGATGCTCCATGTAGACAAATTAAAAAATGTAAACACTGATATGGTGAAGTTTTCTGTTAGGAAACGTTTATTTCACATTTAAGGAAGGAGTCTCCAGTGGTAAGTTTTCCCACAAGGGAACATCTTCAGGAGTTTGCACTTTGCGGTTTCTCATTAACATGACAAGCTGCGTTTTTTTTTTTTGTTGTTGTCTTAACTTCAGGAGAGAGAAAATAAGAGAAGGTGTTGATGGAAAGACTGTTTATACCTGCTATAATGTAACTTCGTGGAGGTTCCACAACATTAAATGTAACTATAAACGGATAAAAACTATCGCGTCATTCTTAGTAAATTAACATTGTAAAATTTGTGACGTTGCTGCGGTATAAGATGAATAAAACAATTCAAGGTGTGTTATTATAGGAAACTAATCAACAAATGATTGGTGTGATGAGATATATATATATATATATTTGTAGATTTGAGCCCCAGTGTTGATGGTTTCTGTCTTTCATTTAATAAATAGTGCCTAAAATACAGATGATCTCAGGTTGCCTAAGAAATATAAAATCCAGCTACACATCAGTGACAGCAAAACATAAAGGAAGTTTGAGATGAACTCGTACATTTTTCTGTCTGGTACACAATACAAGTTCCAAGTTTATTAATATTCAGTAATTGAGTCTGATTGCAATTTCTCATGGAATTTGATTGCTCTGGTGTCTAGCTAAAGCACAGGAATGAGAATGTTGTCATCAGTTATTAGCTCATTATTAGAACAGTCACACACACACACACACACACACACATTGAGTAGTAGACAGCTTATCTACATGTCTGTGTGCTGTATAGCTCATGAGCTGTGTGTCTCTTATGCAAATCACTCTGATTAGACAGGATGATGATAAAGCTCGTGTAAACAGCACCTGAGTCATCTCCTTGTCTTTGTCTCGTGTCTGCTGTCAGACTCTGATGTCATGGGACTAATCTCCCTGTTCGTGGCATTGACTTGGCTTAGTGTCCTCATGATACTGTTCCTAAATCAGGTGCTTTGAGACAACACATGGCGTTCTGCAGAGGTTGGACATAACGGAGTACACTCGGAGTCACTCAGGATCTGTACTTGAACTTTTCTCTCACTTCTTCACTTTCACTTCAGTACTCAGTATAGTCTGCGTATCTTTTTAAGCTGAAGTCAGAGTTTAAATCCCGACGAAGCCACAGCTATCTATGACCGGGAGTCCAAGCAAAATTGGCTGTGCTCTTTGCGTGGGAGGGGCATACTCTCCCTCCCCTGTCAGTCAAAGCGTCACTAGCCAATCGTGCGCATCTGTGAGCTCAGGTATGCAGAAGAGGGCAGCTGGTAGCTGTCATGGGAATTGGCAGGTGACCAAATTAGGGAGAAGAATGGGGGAAAATTAAAAAAAAGAAAGAAATCTCCTCAAATCTTACTAGAAAAAGTACAAACTGTGGATGAAATTGACATAACTGTTGCTACCCTGATAGCGTTAATGGAAACATGAATCATTTTTTTCCCATCGTGATACATTAATAATAACGTTGTAAAAGCAGCATGTGGTCATACGTGGGGAAAAATCATGAAGTTGGCTTTAGAAATAAAAGAAAAAAATGTAAATGCGTCATGATTTGAACGAACAGGTTTATCATGGCGTTGTGGCCCTCTGATCGAATCGTGAGCTCCCTGGAGATTCCCACTCCTTAAATAGATGTTCTAGTTGTTTGTACTCAGAGGCGAAAGAGACAGTCAGATGAGTCAGAATGATTTTTTGTAACACTGTGTACGTCTGCTGGGGGCGTTGGAATAAAATCTGCATTTCTCACACCTAGAGCCAAGCGCGCCGCTCATCCAATCAGCCACACAGATGTCTGGGTCACCCACTTACATCTGACCTGAATTCCCCAGAGTGCATTTGTGTGCATGTGTGTGTTCTTGTAGGCTAATCTCATTAGTCTTGTGCAGAGCCTACTCTTTAAACCAGCTCAGGGCTCTCCTTCCTTCTCCTGTTCTCTCGTTCTCTGGTCTGGTCTAATTATCGTGTTCTCTCTGACATCATGCCAGCATCTCTCTCTCCCTCTCTCTCCCTGTCTTTGTCTCTCTCTCCCTGTCTCTCCCCCTCCCCACCCCTCTTCTATCTGTCTCATAATTAAACTGGGTGCCCTGATTCATAGTCCTGGCATTAGCTCAGCAGTCATAAATGGCAGACCAGACAGACTCTCGCATCTCCTTTCCTGGAAAATCCTCCATCTCTCTCTTGGACTGGCTCGCTAATGTATTTACACTAATCAACACGACAGCTTGATGGAAGACTTCACCTGGTCTGATTACAGATGAAGCTAACTCTGACTCTTACCCTATGTTCTCACTAGCAAGCGACCAAGCGACAACCATTCATTTTCTAAGTACCGTGTGCCGCAATTTCAGTGACATTTGAATGGAGATTGTCTGCTCTATGCAAATGAGGTATGACTCTGTAAAGCGCCTAATCCAAAGTGCCTACGAAAATGTGTGCTCTGTGATTCTTGTAAAACCTAATGAAATGAATTGCAAAAACAAAATGCTGACTTTGCTTCCATCTACCTCGGTTCTCAAACACTATTCAAACTGGCCACTCTTTCCAGGACTCCCCTAATTCACTGTGTTCCCACGTACCCGGCCAGCCTCATGGGCCAGACTGGACCGGTCTGACCCAGCAGTCTGTTCTGTACCCAGCATTTAAAGCTTTGATAAAATAACCACTGTGAGAACATTAATAACACTGGCGACAGTCTCCCGGGCCGTTAATATGGCCGCTGCCTGTCTGCAGATCTGTACAGCCTTCCAGGAGGCAGCCATGGAGACTGACGGGCAGCAGGAGTTTTCCCCCCAGCAGTTCTTAATTCATTAGCACGAGCCCCTTAAGCCGCCCTGGAGCTGCAACAAGACGTCTCCAGGAGTCTGCGGGTTCACGTTCCTGTTGCTCTCACAATCACGTTTACTGCGTCTGCGGTTAGATTTCAGGCTTTTTTTTTCCCCCCCCCCCTCCACATAATCCACTGTCTGAAGTGCACACACTCCTGTTGCTCTCACGTCAGGTTTAGTTTGTCCGCAGTTAGATTTGGTGTTAGAATTTCAGATTGAATCTTAAAGGTCAGTTCCACTGGATCCATCTTATATTTCAAGTTGGATGACTTGGGTGGTCTTGGAACATCCCTGGACTGTAGTACAGCTATTAGAGAGTGCTTAATGACATCAGTATTGAATTTATCCCGTGTATTTATTTATTAACAGTTCGTCATTTGGTCTAGAATCCAATCCATGGATCCAGATGTTAAGGATAGAAGATGTTATTTTTTGGTAATGTTATTTACCAGGTACAAGATACTGTAGCTTTAAGAAGAAGAATAGAGAAGGTTAGATAAAATCTAAGTACTCTGAAGTTACAATGCAATCGCTCAAACTGTGAATGATGATTGCAGATGCTATAAATCAATCAGCAGACTCTCATACTTGTAGAGTATTATATAGAGGTAAAGCCTATGCTCTTTATTTTCCAAACTCCAGTATGTTTCCCGAAAAGCCATTACTGTTGTTTCTGTCCTTATCTTGAGACTGAGTCTGGAGAATTGGACCCTAATAACTAATGTGTACTCGGTTACATGTACTATGATTTTTTTTTTTTTTTTAAATTAGTCAAGAGTACCTTTTATGTAACCACATTTGTTGTAAAGGGTTTGTCACATCTTGACTTAGATTCATATGGCTTGCCCTTCATGCCATAGTTCATTTTGAATCACTATATTAGTAATTTGAATTTTGTAATTCTACTGCAGTTGTACACAATTGGTCTTGGCTACTTTATCAGCGTCTAGTCTCTGGGAATGATGGCTTCAATGTACAATAAAAAGAATATATGGTCAAGAATCTACTAAAAATGGCCTAGGAACATGTGTACATCTTTACTTTTATTAAAATGCCAGGCTCTATGAATAGACACAAATATGTTTTGGAAGCGTCCCCATGTCCTCGTGCTAGCCCTAGCTGGCTACTGAACTAGCCTGCATTTGTCACAGGTTGACACAGGTGGGATTTCCGTTGTTATATTCTGTAGCTAAACATGTAAAATATACACTGTATGACCAAAAGTATATTGACTCCTTGCCGATGAACCCCATCCCATTCCAAATGCATGAACATTAATATGGAGTTAGTCCCCCTTAGCTGTTATAATGAGCTCCACTCTTCTGGGAAGGCTTTCCACTAGATTTTGGAGTGTGGCTGTAGGGATTTGTGCTCATTCAGCCATAAGAGCATTAATGAGATCAGGCACTGATGTCTGGCACGAAGGACTGGCATGAGGTTGGTGTTCCAGTTCATTCCGAAAGGTGTTCAGTGGGGTTGAGGTCAGGGCTCTGTGCTGAACACTTGAGTTCTTTCACTCCAACCTTGGCAAACCACCTCTTCCTGGACCCCATTTTGTGCACAGGGACATTGTCATGCTGGAACATGTTTGGGCCTCTTAGTTCCAGTGAAAGGAAATCTTAATGCTACAGAATACAAAGACAGTCTGTACTTGTGGCATCAGTTTGGGGAAGAGCCACATATGGGTGTGATGGTCAGGTATGCACATATTTTTGGCCATATAGTGTACTATAAAAGCAATTAAAGCCATCAGGACTGACGTTAGTTTGGTTAGTAGCTTAGCACGCAGGTTCTATGGTTAAAATTTGCAGGTGCCATTTAAGCCTTTTTGTGATGCTCCCCTAATCAGTTTTATACAGCGTTATGAGAGAGCCTCAGTTTTGAATGGAATTTAGTGCTTAATTTAGCCCAAACAACAATTTACATAATTACAATCAGAGAGCTATCCGTTTTAAAACTCCCATCATGTTTTTGGGGTCGGGGGAACGAAAGAGATTTTTAGGCCTTTTTTTTTTTTTTTATTTTGGTTCATATCACCCCTCAAGTTTTTCAAGTCACAGTTCTGTCAAGGTACAAATTGGAGTCACACTACTGAAATGGAAAAACAACATCTTTAGATGGGCTCAGGAAGAACTGACCAATTGTATTGGCACAAAGTCTTATTTATCTACACAAAGGATTTCCTATGAGCGCTAAGCAAGGCTACGAGCTATTAATAAGACCATCATTCAGATGATTAGGAGAAGACAGGTCACCTCCCCGTGCCTTCACTGACAGATGGCTGTCCCCCCAGGCCAACCCACAACTCATGCTGCTTAGCTTGGCTGCACTACAATTAGCCTCGTGATCTAACACCTTGCGAACAAGCAGCCAGGTAATGCTCACCACTTCCTTTTATATGTTCGGATTGCTTTTCACACCTGATCCAAAATGTACACGTGTTTTTTTCGGTGCCTGTTTTTGATTTAGGTCTTGGTGCAGTTGATTTGGTCTGCATCCGAATTTGAAGGGGGAGTTTACGTCCTGCCAAACAAATCAAACTACATATAAGGGATTAAATAACCAAATCTAATAGTGATGTAGGTGTGAAAAATCTCATAAATCTGGCTGTAAAATTCTAAATAAAGCTATGAGTGTTATAAGAAGGTTAAGTAAGGAATAAACGATGACAGGGTGTGCTGTTGTAGGAAAATAATTAGCAGTGACATGGAGTTAGTTACGTTGACTGTTTTCCAGTAACAGCACGTCCTGAAGTGTTTTAGTACTCTTACGCTACCGAAATTTGCCAACATTTTTTTTTATTTTTTATTAAACACCACATCATACTTTTTATCCATTTATAGGTACATTTATAGGTACATTTGTGGAAAGTCCACAAAACAAGTCCTTAAGACTTTAATGTGTCAGAAAACACCTATACCTCTGAGAGACTGTTACAAAGTGCTGGCACTGGAGACTCCTTCCATAAATGTTAAATAAACATCTCCTTGCAGATAACTTCACCATATTAGCAATTACACATTTTGGAAACACTGTTTATTTCTGTGTATCAGATAAGGTATTAAAAACAAGCACATTAATGTAATCCTGGTATTTTCTCTTCAACCGAGAACTGCTGTTATGGAAAATTCTTGAAATTTGTGAAGTCAACAGCGCTGTGGAATCTAGTTGTTGTTTATGTACTAGTTCATAGGTCAAACATTTCAAAGCAAGAAATGCTGAACTGGAATTAGCTCATCTTGATTTGGAGCTGCATTTGTCATGTAAGAACTGATCCTATATCAGGAGTCTGTAGTCTTTGTAGCTTTATAAATACAACTCCAGGCTCTTTTGTGTTTTTGTTTCCTGTCTGTGATGGGGATACTTCACCATTTTGAAAGAGCTCGTGTAAGTAAATCTGCTGTCTTTTGATGTCTGTTCACATTTCTATTCTCTACATGTTCCCTGTGTAAACCGCTTACAGTTGGTTCTGATACAAAAGCCATTTGAATATGCGAGACTGCCGTTGCCGAGCAGATGTTACACGGCTTAAAGAATTATTTTTTTCTTTTATTATAGTTTTACTCCACCTCCTTTTTTTCATTTTAGCGTTCATTTTCTTCTGCCGTCAGTAGTGTTTGTTTTAGGAAAAGTAGACCTTTTGATGTGGTGAAGTGTCTTTTGGTGAGTGTGTTCTCCAATACAAATTCTGTGGGGCGTAGATCACAACTTTTGTGATATCAATATCTTAATTTAGCTATTATATAATAGCTGTACTTTTTTTGTTGTTAGTGGGATGTGTATTTTCATGCAAATAATTTGCATGACCCTGAATAGGTCTGTCTGGCATGTGGTTGAATATCAGCGTGTCCATCACATAAAACAGACAAATGCATGTTCTGATAAGCAGTGTCTGCTCGATCTTTATCAGAGTTAATAAGGGTTGCAGAGCCTAGAGGAATACACTCCCTAAGGCGTGTGCCCACACAAATGACTGCTCTTTTGTTTGTCTCACTGCTTCCCTTGCCCATTTTATGTAAGACATTCTACACTTTCCTGCACTCTCTGTGTACTTTCACCTGATGTATATAATAAATATGTTCTGAAGAAGGCAGCTGGCTGATCTAACATTTCCCGTGGATACTCCTCAAGCTTCCTGAAGTCCTCTCTAAGAGATGTTAGCTGGTTGTAGAACCAGATAAAATGTGGGGTTCAAGTATTGCATGAGTAATCTGTGCAATTTTTTTCTTGTGGTCCTTTTGGAAAATAACAGCACTTCATCGCAAAAATGTGAGTGGGCTTGAAAGTGTACACTTGTGAAGGCCAAAATGTTTTTACATGGTACTAACCTTCCACACAAAAAAGGCAAATTATACACCAGCCTGCTTGGTATCCCTCCATCCAGGTTCCTCTACTGTCATGTTTGGTATCCCTCCATCCAGGTTCCTCTGCTGTCATGTTTGGTATCCCTCCATCCAGGTTCCTCTACTGTCATGTTTGGTATCCCTCCATCCAGGTTCCTCTGCTGTCATGTTTGGTATCCCTCCATCCAGTCTCTTCTGTTTTCCTGCTCAGTATCCCTCCATCCAGCTTCTTCCACTATCCTGCTTGATATCCCTCCAGTTAACCCTCTGACCGTCTGCTCTGCTGATTATCCCTCTGTCCAACTTTCCACATCCTGGTTACTTGCTGACCCTCTATCCAGGACCCTCTACCAACTTGTATGCATGCTTCACCATGCTTTAGCTCACTATCCTTCCATCTAGCTCCTTTACCATCTTGGTCTGCTTGTTATATCACCACCAAGCCTCCTCTCCCAGCCTGCTCCCTGTCCCAGATATAGATAGATATGCTATTTGTTCTTGTTCTGCTCAAATTTCTCAATCCTTTCTCCTCCACCAGTCTGCCAACAGTTTCTTTTGTCCAAGTACTTTCCTCATCTGCTAGCTCTCCCTCTGTTCTACCTGCTTGCTATATCTTCATCCAGCTTCCTTCACTGGCTTGGGAGTAGTTCGTCCTTTACTGGCCTGATCTCTACCTCTTATCTCCTGATTTTTCCTTCTGTCTGTCCTGCTCACAATACCTTCTCTACAGGGCTAAAATCTCTCTCAACATCTCTCCATTCAGCCTTCTCTGTTGGTCTGATCACTACTCCTCCATTAGGCCTTGTTTAGCCAAATTCTAAGTCTGCTCACTATCTCTCCATCAAACCTTCTCTCTTGGACTGCTCACTATCCCTTCATCCAGCCACTTCATTTGGTCTGCTCACTATCCATCCATCAGGCATCCATTCTTGGTCTGATCACTGTTCCTTCATCTGGTTTAAAGGGATACTGGGCAGACGAAAAGAGGAGATTTGATGGTGAGATAATGAGCAGGCCTACGAGGACCCATGAAGACCTCCTCATAGGTCCGCTCATTATCTCTCCATCAAATCTCCTCTTTTCATCTGCCCACTATCCCTGTAAACTGGCCAGGGCTTTTGTTCTGCTCTTTAGACCTCCAACAATACTCCTCTTTTGGTCTGCTTATTATTCCTTCATCTAACCATCATCCATCTTGGCTTGTCTGTTTGCAATCTTTGTCAAACCTCATCTCTTGGTCTGCTTACTATCCCTCCTTGTTGGTCTGCTTGCTGTTCCTTTATCCAGCCTCCTCAATTGATCTGCTGACTGTCCCTCTAACCAGCCTTTTCCATTGCCCCTCTTGCTACCCCTCCTCTGTCCTGGTCTCTATCCTTTTGTCTAGTTTCCATTGGCCTCCTTCACTGTCCCTCTGTCCAACCTCCTCCAGTGGCATGCACCTCAGTCTGACCCTCACCACCGCCCCAACCCCAGCCCTTCTTCCCCTTAATCCAGCCACATTTTCCAGCTTGTTTGCTCTCCTCCAATCCAACTTCCACTGCTTCACAGCCTGTCTTCTGAAGAATAACACCTCATCTCTGGAACTAGACTCTGAAACACTTTCCATTTTCCACTTTCTGTTTCTCCAGTATTATTTACCAAACCCATCATATGTTTGTATAGTTACACTACTGGCCAAAAGTTTGGACACATTCAATTGAATACATATCTTTCACTGACTTTTCAACACATTTGAGACACAGGTAAATTATTCACAAATTTATAAATTAAAGTCTATTTTATATGTAGATTTTACTTCAAAATAAATGGTTTCCCCAAGCACATGGAGAAGCGGTGAGGAGCTCTGCATATTTGGGAACTTGAAGAAATGCCTCCTGGGTGAAAAAAGCTCCCTCATGAAGCTGTTTGAGAAGATGCCAAGAGTGTGCAAAGCTTCATCAGGAATACTTTTAAGAATTTCAAATCTGAAATGGTTTTGATTTGTTTAACACTCTTTTAGGTCACTACATTCCATAATTCCTTGTGTATGATTTCATCGTGTCCATGTCTCCATTATTATTCTAAAATAGCAAAAAGTAGTAAAAATGAAGAAAACCCTTCTGGTGTGTCCAAACTTTTATTAATGCTCTTGGCGTTACTGGAGAAAAAGGAATGAGGGGAAGAAAGACCTGTCAAAGAGAGACAGACAGTCGTGCAGGAATGCTAGAGCTGAGGATTTTTAGAAATATTTCCTGCTACTTTTTGTGTCTGTGTCCTAGTCTGCGCAGACAAATTATGTCAGGGAGCCCGGCTAACCTATTTTAGCCCGTTACTGATACACAGTACAGCGAAGGACAGTGGAAAGTACGTAGGAAAGGACATGACACTGTTCCATACACTGCAGAACCGCATTGCAGCCATATACAGCATCATATCAGCTGCATGGTACGGACTAAATGCAGAGGTCTGATGTATTGCCTTGCAGAAATCACTACTATTATTTACTATTAAATTACTGTACATTCATCACAGTGGCTTATACAGTTTGTACAGGAGATATATATATATATCTATCTCAACACACCGAGAGGGCTGGTGTTAGTGTAATATAGTGTGTATTAAAGCACAGTGACCTGAAAACACACACCATCAGATTGCGAACAAATACACACATGCTGACTTTTTTCAGGCAAGAAAACCTTTATTTGACCTTAGTTTGTCTTGTCTCTCTTATTCTCTTTCTCTGTCTCTATCTCTCATTCCTTCTCTCTCTGTCTGTCTTCCTGTCTGTCTCTCTGTCTCTCAATCTGTCTGTCTTTCTCTCTGTTCTCTCTCTTCTTCTCTTCGGACCCTCTCTTTCTGTCCTTTTTCCCTCTTTCTTTCTCTCTCTCTCTGTTTTTCTCTCTCTTGCTCTCTTTCTCTGTCTGTTTATCTCCTTCTCTATCTCCTCTCTCTCTCTTCTGTCTCACTGTCTTTCTCTTTCTCTCTTGCTCTCTTTCTCCTTCTTTCTTTCTGTCCCTCTTTTTTCCCCCTCTTTTTCTGTGTTTCTCCTTGTTCCTTTCTGTCTCTCTCTCCTTCTCTCTTTCTCTTCTTTCTCTCTTTTTGTCTCCGTTTCTGTGTCTGTCTCTCTCTCTTACTTTCTTTCCCTATCTGTCTGTCTCTGTCACTGTCTGTCTCTCTCTCTCTCTCTCTCTCTCTCTCTCTCTCTCTCTCTCTCCCAGGCACAGGACCTCAGTGTGATCGAGGAGGTGATCCGCATGTTGCTGGAGATCATAAACTCCTGTCTGTGTAATTCACTGCATCACAACCCCAACCTGGTGTACGCTCTGCTTTACAAGAGGGAGCTGTTCGAGCAGTTCCGCTCACACCCTTCCTTCCAGGACATCATGCAGAACCTAGACACGGTGAGAGAGAGAGAGAGAGAGAGAGAGAATGTTTGTGTGTGTGTGTGTGTGGTGCTGATTTTATTACATCATTCATCCCTTATGCACTGTTGAAACCAGACCATATAAAATATAATAAATGATTTAGCAAAATCCTTAAACAGCAGTGTGGTAGTTCGGAAGAATCTGTTTACTAATGGCTGTTTCAGTGTCTCTTTATTATCCAAGGCTGGACTCACAAAAAAGAAATACTGTGAATATGTCCACATAAGCATTAAAAAAATCCTGCAGATGAATAAAACAGCACCAGTGGGTTCAGTAAGCAGTAAGAGAAGCTAAAAAGCAGTTTCAGTTAAGAAACCAGCACCAACTGAAGGTTAAGCCGGTCAACCAAACCAGAGAAACCGCTTCCTATTGCATGCAGAAAATTCCAGAATCAGTAAACAGTTTGACATCGTTTTCCAACAGGCTCAAAGTGGAGTAGGGAAGAAAAGGCAGAAGCCACTTGTGACCAGAATCTTATTGATGTCTGCTTCTGAAAGTTTACTTCTGCTTTTTGAAATATGTGAAATATGTGAAAAATGTGAAAGCCATTTTCTTAGGGTACATTTTAGGATTTGGTCCAGAAGGGTTACTTTTTTCTAGAAATGTAACCTTTTAGGCCAAAATGTAGGACAAGAAAATTGGCAGTGAAGCCAAACAGCATAAACGGACAGATTGTATGACCTGTCATTTTTTTAATAAATATAAGCTTTTAATTGTTAAAAAATTGCTGTGATTTAAGGGGGATAAAACTCTTCGGGGCATGCTGTGATAGGAAAATAATCAACTTCTGGTTTGTAACACAAAGTCTGCTTTCTGTCAGGCCGTATCACACCACCTCATCGTTGATTATTTTCCAATATCAGCATGCCTCCAAGTGTATGTTTCACTTCTTAAATCTAAACTGGTGTGTTGGTTTAGGTAAATAAATAAATGTAATAAATTACATGATTCTTTGTAAAGGTTTTTGGATTCATGCTCCAGATGCCTTGAAGTTGAAATTGTTCAGCGCTGCTTTGTCACGTCAGTAAATGGGGAAAGATTAATTGCTGAATGCCGTGAGGCAGTCATCGGGTCACCTGAAGTTCGTCTGAACTTAACATTACCACTGTTAGAAATAATACTGATGTTTCTTCACTCTGGAGGAGACAGAGACAGAGAGAGAGAGAGAGAGAGAGAGAGAGAGAGAATGGAGAGAGAAACCTGAATTAGAATTAGGAGTTACTGTTACCACCATGAAGTTGATTATTTTGCTATAATCGCACATCCCGGAGTGTTTTATTCTCTCTACATTAGAGATGGTGTTTTCTTTTCTGATACTGATATTGAAAGTTTGCATATCAACTAATATCAATAAACAAAAAATACATTAAAAAATGTGTAAAAAAAAAAAAAAAAAAAAAAAACATAGCTAGAAACTTCACACAAAATCGCAGCTTTCTCACAGAAATCATTTACACTGCAAATATAATAAACATAATAAAGTATGTAATAAAGTATAAATATAAACATCAATCCCAACAATAAAAAATACAATCAAGTCTCTTTACATATAAACATTTATAGTTCCAGAACAAAGATCTTTTCTGAATCCCACTTCCAATCTTTTCCTTTTTTCACACGATCAGCTCAAATTCATTCTTTTTTTTTTTTTTTTTTCTCCAATATCCAAGCCACTATTTTTTGCTGATATCAGCTCGATACTGATCCTGGATATTTTGGATTGGCTCCATCTCTCTCTTATTCTAAAGCAATTTAAAACTATTTCAATTTTTTTATTTATTAAAGAGAGTGAGTTTTTTTATCCATTTATAGTTATGTTTAATGTTGTAGAACAACCTCAACACATGTTTTACGTTGTGGCAGCTACAAACTATCATTACTTTTTTTCTCTTTAAGTTAAGAGGAAAAAAAATTCTGCTGGTTACAGAGTCTATCCTGAAGACTTTGCTGTGGTGCGCTGACACTGGAGACTCCTTCCAAAACTTTAAATAAATGTATTATTATTGTTGTTATTGCTGTTATTAAACTGTTGTTTACTATTATTATTGTTATTATTATACCGGTTTTAATATTTGTACCTGTATTAGCCAGTGGCATTGACGGTTTATGTTGTGTTTATGTTTACGCTGCTGTCAGGTTATCGGATTCTTCAGTCAGCGGTTGGAGCAGGCGGGAAGCGACCTTTCGGTAGAAAGAGTTCAAGAGGTCATCAAGAAAGGAGCAGTGGCCCTGCCTAAAGATCGCCTGAAGGTACGAGACGTGTTTACACCAACACAAACAACCTCTTAAACACACTCGGACGTGTTTGCCAAACACACACATAGCAACATCACCTCTATGGCCAGTGTGGCCCCACCCATGGACTGACCTTTTACTGTGCCATTGCATCATTTTCCAATGAAGAAACCAAACTAACACTAAATATAGAAGCAGGGGCTTTTAGAGGAACTGCGCTCAGTGTCGGAGTGTTCATTCACACACACGCTGCACAGAGAACAGGAATGTTGAATGATCAGCTATGAGTGTTCAAGGCTCATTGAAGCAAGTTGTGGCCAGCCTTTTAGTAAAAAATGATGTTTACGCAGTAAAATTGCTGTGCTGACTATGAACTGAAAGCTTCACCTAGTTTTTTTTTTTGTCTGTCTGTTTGCTTGTTTGTTTTCTAATCTTTGGAGGCTACTTCTGTTCCTGTGTACGTGCGACCACTCGCCTGAAATTATTCTGAGGCTGACATCCACAAGGTGTTAACATTCTGCTGACGCTTCAGTTGAAAGTGAGGGATGTCTGCTGTAAAACTTTACAGGACGTATACGTCATCTCAATGGCAATGACGTTTGTGGTGAATAAAAACATAACAATAACAGCTAGTTCTCTACATGACTGCTACATATTTTTATCTTTATTCCAGGTCATGAAATCAGATTAGTAAATATGGCTTGGACGCTACTTGGACAATAGCACATCTAACTACATTTATCGACTGTTTATAACATATATTTGTTATAATACTTTATCATCTCTATAGTAGCGGCTAATTCACAGGGACGTATATGGCGGATGATATACATAATTTACGACTGATGATAAATGGATAAAAAAAAGTTTTGTAATTCAACATAATGTATAATTGTTGAATTTCTGGAAGGAGTTTCCAGTGTCAGCGCTTTTTAAAAGTCAGTAAATGTTCCACCAAATGACAAGCAGGATGTTATTTGTCAAGCAGGAAAAGAGGAGACGAGATTACTAATGTGAGATGGAAGGAAGTGAGCGGGGATTATTATTATTATTATTATTATTATTATTATTATTAAACCTAAAGAGAGGCTGATGCGGGAATGACCGGTTATAACTGCTATAACATAAGTAATAACAGGAACGTTTTGTAGGAAATTAAAATGACACGTGCCATCCTTTACGCATTTTGCATAGGAACTCTGCTGTTTAACATTGTAGTGCACTAGTATGAGTTACCTCTCAAAAATTCCCAAAGAAAAGCAGTCTTCTTTTTCCCAGCTAATCCTGGTGTAAGCCCCGCGCTTCCCTCGTCTTCCAGAGGAAACGGAGGAGAAATGAAAGAGAAAGTGCAGGTGGAAGAGTCGCAAAGAGCGTTTGGGCTCAGGCTTAATCATCATGATCACTAATGGCTTCTCCATGGCCTTTCATTTCTACTGTATAACACACACACAATGACATCTCAAGGAGAACACACACACACACACACACACACACACACACACACACACACAGGGAGTCATGGAAACACAAGGGCCCAGGACACAAATAAATCTACAGCACACTCATCTCTTTACTGCTCACTCCTTACCCACAACCCCCTGCTGCTGGCCATAAATCAGGCAGTAAATATGTAGCGTGTGTCCTGTTCATCCATCACGGCACTCTCCTAATTGTGTGTTCTATAACATGTTTCATGCCTTTCATGCCGTGCGTGTGAGAGTGTGTGTGTGTGTGTGTGTGTGTGTGTGTGTGTGTGTGTGTGTGTGTGTGTGTGTGTGTGTGTGTGTGAGTGCAAGCATTCATCTTTTATATTGGCAAATACATGAGGCTCGAGTTATGATGAGATTTTTTTTTTTGTTAGCCACAGCACCTTTTGCATGTTTTGAATGTGGAAGATACAAAACAGTAGTCACGTTTACATGGACACTTTGTTTCATTCGGAATGAAATCAATCAGATTGATTAATCCGATTGCAGTGTTTACAAGAACGCTGAATAAAGTAATCGGGTTGATATGCGCGTTTACATGACAGAATCAGATTTGATCTTCTGACATGCGCACAGTGCACGAATACACGATTCCCGCCGTTCCAACATGCAGATACTAGCAGCCACTCTCTTGCCATTGCTTCTTTTTTTTTCGTTTTAAAAAGCGTTTTGTTTTGTGCGGTACCGCGTGTATTTATCAAGCAATTAAAATGCCCCTTCCCGAGCCCAGAACAAGGCGTCTGTGGATGAGGGTCCGAAGCAAGGACTAGCGGGACAACGTCGTATTGTACTGTATAAACTCGGCAGCTGTGCAGAATACCGCGTGATCTCCAATCAGTTTGGCGTCCATCAGAGCACGGTCAAGAAATTCGTTGACATGTTCTGTAAGGGCATGGTGAGAGGGCCGCTAAAGCAGCTGTCAGTCAGCCGTGCGTCATACGTCATTACGTGATTTGTACGTCGTTGCACATGCGCAGAACTATCTGGTTTCATTTTCAATCCGATGAAGTGTTTACATGTCCTCTCCATCGGATTAGAACAGGTTTAAACCACCCCTTACGATCCAAATGAAATTTTAATCGGTTTTGGCCAATTCATTCCGATTGACGTGTTTACATGTGACTTTTTAAATCTGATTGTGCTTCTTGTCCAATTACGATCGGATTATTAGTGTCCATGTAAACGCAGCCAGTGTTACTCCGCGTTCACACTAGCAAGAGACAAATAACGCGTATTGCTTGTACTATGTGCGTGAAGCGACTGTTACTGGTGTCGGTTGTTGCTTTGAGAAACAGTCATAGTCAACGTGCATAGCCTAGGCCTAGGGTTAGGGTTAGGGTTAGGGTTTATACACGTCACTTTTATTTAAAATGTATTTGTTTCGTTTATATATTATCTAAAGCAGGCTAACCATCCTAGCTACAGACACACACCAGAGGCAGCAGTGATCTCTGCTAAAAGTTTATTTTTTTCTTCCTAATGTCTCTGTACACATTTAATGAAATGTTGTATAAGGCAAGATAAGATGAAACCACAGTTCTAAGTTTTTCTTACATTTTTTTTCCCAAAGTGTCAAACGGTAAATGGGAGCTAATGCTGCGTTCAAGTTTCCTCAGAAGTGGAAATTCAGAAGTATGTCATTTTTAAACCTCCATGCTTTCGAGCCGCAAAGAGGAAAAGAAAAACATGGATGCCTCCGTGTTCGTCTTTTGATAGCAACAATCTAGCCATTGTATATTCAGTGTTATAGATTTAACAAGCCAACATGTCTGTATGTTGATTAAACTACAGCAAATATTATTATATACAGCATAACTCGGTCCGAGGAATCATCCAAGCCAATCTTTTGCATTTGTCACTTCTTTAACTCAGGAAAATGTCAGTTGCTGCAGAAATCGCAGCTCTGTATTGTGCACGTACATATGAACAAATGATCACCTGCCGCTTTGTTGCGGGATTTGCCTCCGGTGTCAGAATCTGGGTTAGTCGTGATGTTGCTCAGCTCAGACATGAGCTCTCTCTCTCGCTCTCTCTCTCTCGCTCTCTCGCTCTCTCTCTCTATTTCTCTCTTCTTCATTTTCAAAAAAACATCCTAAGTGAAGAAATAAGGCATCATAAGCAAATAGAGTAGAGGAAAAAAAATAAGTATTGCAACAGAATAATAGAAAAATATCTCAATATTTTTTTTAATTAGCAGAATAATTACATTAAATAAAAATGTAGAAATGAAGTAAGCCATAAATCACATGCAGTTATTATTTCTTCAGGATTATTAAGCGAAAGCATTTAGATATGTTTTAAAGAAGTTTAGTAGACTTGCTATACATGAACGGTGATTTGCTATTATTATTATTATTATTATTATTATTATTATTATTATTATTAATATCAATAATAATAGTATTTATGAAGTTCATTACTCCAGCTCTAATGGAAACCTGGTGTTCTTCAAAATATGTTTTAGAAGCAGCAAGTGGTCATATCTTGGTATATCTGAATCAACATTTCTTTTTTTTATATAATCCTTTTTTTACAGAATTTATTTATTAAATTGTTTTTTATTTAATTATAGTGATGCTGTGAATCAGCTGCATGTTGTTATAGTCTGACGTAAATGTGTTTGTATTAGTGAAACATCGTCTAGACACTCTGTGTATCTGTGTGTGTGTATGTGTGTGTGTGTGTGTATCTGTCTGTCTCCTGGGCACTGAAATTGAGAAACACTTGTCTAGACAGACAGATTTATTCACAAACACACACACACACACACAAACACACACGCACGATAGCTGCTGCAGATGAATATTAGGGTTCCCAGAGGGGGGTGTGTTCAAGAGGGAGGTTCTCTCCTGCTGCCCTGGTACAGTCTGACCTTACTCACACACACACACACCCCAAATGCATGCATGCGCGCACACACACACACACACACACACACACACACATACATATACATACATGTATACAAACACGTAGAGGCACCCTTACATGTACAGGCAAAGGCAGCATTTCTTTCTCTCTGCTTGTCTGTCTTTCTCTCTCTGTCTCTCTTTTTCTCTATCATTTTGTTGCTGTCCCTGTCCTCCTTCTCTGTCTCTCTCTGTCTCTGTCTGTCTCAGTTTCTCTGTCTCTGTCTCTCTTTCTCTCTGTCTCTCTGTCGCTCTCATTGGGAACAGAGAGAGCAGTGTGTAGTAGGTCAAGTGACAGAGGCAGTGGGATTTGTTTGGCGAACTCTGTGTGTGTGTGTGTGTGTGTGTGTGTGTGTGTGTGTGTGTGTGTGTGTGTGGTGTTCTGTAGTGATAAGACAGAGACAGTCTGGCTCCTTTAGGAGTGGAGGGCGAATGCTGCAATCCAGCTAGCGCAGAGACCTCAATGTGACCTTAGTGCGCACTCACGCGCACACACACACACACACACACACACACTCCTTGTCTCCTACATATCTCCTACATATCCTTGCTACTGTGAGCTGCACAGACGTAAATATGAAGAATGATCGTATTCATGTTCACAAAGGCCACATCGTCTCGTATTGATGGGCTTCTTGTGTGGCTTCAGCTTTTGTGTAGGAGACTGACAGAAAGTGTGTGTTTTCTCTCACTCTGTCTTTCTACATGTTCCCTGATGCTCTAAAATACAGGAAAACTCACACATACACGCATACACACACACTGACAGGGCCGAGAGCCAGCACTAGAGTCATACACTGTCCTGATCTAGACCGATAGATCAGGTGTGTGTGTGTGTGTGTGTGTGTGTGTGTGTAATATATATATATATATATATAATGTGTGTGTGCTAGAATGATGATGACCTTGGATCCCAGCCAGTCGTGAGCAAATTCTGCCCGGACTCTGTCTGGCACCGCTCTTCTCTGGAAACATCATGTTACAGGATGTGTTTGTGCATTTGTGCGTTTGTGTGTGTGCGCGCGTGTGCGCGCGCGTGTGTGCGCGCACACACAGCATGACAGATTTGGTGAACTGATAAAAGTCGTGAAGTGTGTGGAGGTTTTTGTAAATGTGTCTGTTTATTTAAGGAGTGTGTATAACAGTATAGCAGGTACAGGCTGTGAGTGTTTCCAAACTTCCCAAGTGATCATGTGATCATCGATCTTCCAGGACTGGAAGAAAACAGAAAATGATATTGTGTCCCTTTTCAACCGTCAGTATAATTAAGCTCCATGAATATTGATTGCACCTGAAAAGAAAGTCAAAGCGCATTTTTCATTCAAAATCAAGAACTGGTCCAAACTGGAGATGGATTTCCAGCAAATATACAGACAGCTGGAACGGTTTATAAACATTTTGGTTGATTATGAAGATTATGAAGAATTGTGAATTGTGAAGTAGTTGTACTGAAATATCCATCGTTTGTGTACCTTTAGTTTCTAGTCTTGAGGGCACCAACAACATACACCTGGAAGTCTTTGATACAGGTCTGATATCTAAAGGCAGAAAAAGGCAGAAAAAGCACTACTACATGAGCAGTGGAAAAAGACTGTTTTATTTCTGATTTTAGTAATGTTTGAGCTTTCACCGTTTTATTTTGTGTCCCATTGACATTTACAGTATACTCGTATAACACTGATCAAAAGTCACAAGACTTTAAAGACTTTCATCAAGGCACTTTAAACATGCTCATTTGTGTTGTCCTCGTTAGCCTCCTGACCTGGAGCGCGCTCCCTCGCGTGCCTGTTTGACAGACGTTGCTCTCTGTGCCGTGTAAGGGGAGAGCGTGTATCCTCGGGGCCGGTGAATGGAGGCTACGCCGTGGTCTGAGGCAGCGCGGAAAGCTCAGGCTGATGGCATCTCGCTCAGTATGGACAGATGAAAGCGAGTCGAGGCAGGCTCGTCTGAAACCGCGTGCAATCTGATCGGCCAGCGGTGCATTATTGATGGAGCCGGGCCGCCTACCTGCTGGCGCTCTGGCTGGCACCCACCTGGCATCGGCTCGTGTTCGGCTCAGCCTGCCGCTGACGGAGATGCCGCTGACCTTCTGTCAGATTTGGCTAAATGAGGCTACGGGTGGCGCCGGTGTCGTTTTCAGGGTTTTCTCGCCGGGTTTCTGCACTATATTAGTTCAGCAGGGAAGGTGGATGTGGTGGAATTGAATCCCGTTGTGTGTATTGCTAAAAACTTTGGTTATAGTCTGGCAGCTGCCAATTAAATATCTTCCTAGAAGTAAATGTGTAGTCTTTATGCTCCCTCTGAGGCTCTAAAACTGAAGTAAAAACAAGGATTTGGCTCAAACACAGAGGTCATTGTGTTCATTCATATTTCATTTCTAAATGGAAAAAAAATATTACAGTGTTCAAAACTTTAAACCAAACATTACAAAAAACTCTTGTATTTCTCATTTGCTTGTTTTTTCATCGTTTCAGATTGATTTTGGAGCTAAAAATAAACACGGAATGAAAGAGGCCATTAGTGCCTGATGTACAGCTAATATGGCATACTACATGCTTTTTAAAAAATAAAAGGAGGAGGAGGACATGACGGATGGAAAAAATCAGCTGGATTTTTTTGCCTTCAATTTAAGAATATCATGCTGATATGTACTGCAGTGGCATTTTTTTCATGTTTGGATTCATACATATTTGATTTCTAGACTTTGTGGTGAAAAGAGTAACTTTGTAATATAAAGTTTTCCCATTTTTAATTCAAAACAAATGAACGCAACCAGCACTGACTCGCGTCTTTACTAGTCATGATGTCGGTTCTTCTATCCTGTACGGTAGCATGCAGAAGTTTTTGGGGTGTGGCTTTGGAGGAACGCTGAAGCAAGAGGCTGTCATTCCTCACTGTACCTTTTACAATAAGACAGAAGAGTGAACGGCAGCTTCACTTGGGGCTTAGAGCGGTTTCTATTATTATATTAAATTATCTTATAATAATATATAAGAGAGCAAAATTGGCCGTGCTCTGTGGGTGGGAGGGATCGTACACTCCCTCCCCTATCAAGAGGCACACTGTGAGCTCATGCATGTGGAAGAGGGCAGATAGCGCTTTCCTCAGAGTGTGTTACGCTGCCCTGTGACACAGCGTGAGCAGCAGTTCACAAAGGAAGCGCCTGTTAGTCTTCACCCTCCCTGGCGGCTGGTGGGTGTTGTATGACGGGAGATCTGGCTGATGGCTTGGGAACTGGCTTACTTATCTGGCTTACTTCTCATCATAACGTCATCATTTCTTCATTTCAGTCGACCCTGCTTATCTGCGGTCTCAGAATCTGTGCATCATTGGCTGCAGCGAGTTTGTGTTCCTTTGTAAGAGGAAGTGAAGAGTACCAACAAAAGCTGTTGAGGCACTTTCCTCAGGGCATTATCTTTCCACTGAAGGGAAGTGAACAAATTTACTAAAGAAAAACAAAGCAGAAAGAAAATAATAATAATGAGGTAAGCCCTCACGGCATATACGGGCACTGACAGTCAGCTCCGGATTGTTCTGCTCTAGTATGGAGATTTTCTTACAGATGCCTCTGATTAGCTAATGTCACACTGATTGACAGAAGAATCTTGAGCCTGATTGGTCAGGAGGTGTTTTTTTTTATTTTATTTTCTATAACAGCAACCCTGACACTAGTTCTGGCTGTAGTTCAAATCACAGGTACATATTAATGCACTCATTCTAATCACTTACACAGGAACTTGTACTGCAGATGCTTCACATAAAAGTGTGTAATTATTGATCTAGTGAAGTTTTCCATAGGGAGACATTAATTTAACATTTATGGAAGGAGTCTCCAGTGTCGGTGCTTTGTAAACATCAGAGGTGGAGCAGCAACGAGCAGATTCTGACATCTTCAGGACAGAGGAGTTTACACTTTGCGGTTGAGCTGCTTTTTTTCTGTTTTTTTTTTTTTTTTTTTTTTTTTTTTTGGTAATCTTAAAGATCTGTAAACTTCAAGAGAGAAAAAGCTGAAAGCAATCCACTGAAAGGATACAAACTGTTATGTAATAAATAAAAATGTAATAGTTGGCAAATTGCTGTGCTATACAAGGAATACAAAGCTTCAGGACATGCTGTTAAAGGAAAATAATCAACTTTAGAGTGGTAACAGTAACATCACACCTCCTCATCATTGATTATTTTCCTATAACAGCAGTCCTCCACCTTCCTATAACAGGTGATCGTGCATTTGCTCCATAGTTTGATGTGCTTGGGTGAGTGCAAACATGTCGTTCAAATTTGGGGGCGGAGCAAATCAGCTGCACTCTTGACCAAAATGACCAAAAGTTTGGAACTGAACTCCAGTATGCTTTCGAACATGTCTATAAAACCCACAAAATGGCACGCTGTGCAGTGGGGTTTGAGCATACGGAGAGATTTTTGATCAGTGAGCACAGTGAGGAACTTGAACCTACAGGCACAGAAGAGATCGTAAAGCCCAGTTACTCATGTGTTAAGAGTTTCGTTTAAACATGAAAACCTCTTGAGGTGTTGAGATAACTGTTACTTAACAGAGCTGAAGTTTATTTACCTGCCAAGTAGATGGTATTACAGAGCAGAGTCACCTTTACACTGTGAAATCAGATCACAGAACGTTTTCAGGCTTCAGGGGAAACATGTGAACTCTTCACTGAGCTAACCACAGCTGTGCAGCTTTCAGCTGAATATAGCATTCCTCAACACCTGGGAGGGAAAGAACGGGTTTTATCAGAATTCTACCAGGATCAGAATTTATTTAGTCCACAAATGTACAGAGGACAAATTCTAAATCATTGTAAATAATGTGAATTTGTTTGTGTGTCATCGTTTTTCCCCACAGAAGTTTCCGGAGCTGAAGTTCAAGTATGTCGAGGAAGACCAGCCTGAGGATTTCTTCATCCCTTACGTGTGGTCTTTGGTCTTTAACTCTGGAGTGGGTCTGTTTTGGAACTCTCAAGGCATTGAGCTTTTCAGCATGGACTCAGCCTGAGAGAAAGGCTGGTGAGTGTGTACGTGTGTGTGTGTATGTTGTGTTTGACCGTATAAGGAAGGCTGGGAAAAGGGTTTGGGTTTGATTGCAGTTTAAAGGTCTAATATGAGGTTTGGACGCACACGTCTCCGGTGTTGGACGTGCAGTTGTGACTTCCTGGCTCACTTCCTCGTTAACGGACTCCTGGGCTTCCATTATCTCCAGCGTCTCCCGTCACCAACGATGAGGCACTGAGGGCGCGTCACTCAAAACACTGCTTTGTTACTGGACAAAGAGTCACATGGGCACGGCTGCACTGAATTCTGGGAATGGTACAGTTCCGCTGTGAAGCACGCTATCGCACATTTATTACTGCTTCTAAAGCTCCTTTTTTTTGGCCCTGATTATAATGTGATATTTAGTTTTTGTTTTTCAGTGGGTCATGTAGAACAGGTCAGGACTGATGTGGGAATAAATAACATGACAGGTTTGGTCCTTATTTCTAAGTAATAGGAAAATAAAAAGAAATAATTTCTTTGGTCATTTCTGGATTTCAGGCAGTGGTTTAATTAGCTTTAATCGTACGCATCATTAAACCTTTTTTTTTTTTTTTTTTTTTTGCTTGTTTTGTTGGTATGTTTAAAAGAAATATTTATTTATTGCTTGAATTATTTTCCCTGAGCTATTCAGCATCGCAGTATAATATAGCGCCTTTTTAACAGCAGTGCTTTTCAGATGGAAATCCTTCTTCTGTAAAATGAATACAGATAAGAAACATATTTTAGATACTATATAAATTCTATTAAACAAAATCTATGTGTAATTTGATTGTGTATTCATATATAGCATAGATAAATCCATAAATAAACGCATGGAAATGAAACAAATACAAACGGCATGTTTGTGGCACAAAATGTATCCTTTTTTTTTTTTTGTACACTTTTTCTTTTCCTCATCCGCCTTTTTGCTCACGTCTTTGCTGCTTTGTCACACTTTTCCTGTGTGATGTGTGCTTTACAGTCTCCATGAGGTTTTCTGTTACTACCTTATGGCTCCATACATATATTGTTACACCATGTAAAAAAGTTTTTCCCCCATTTTCTGACATGTGACAGTGTGTTCTAGTATGATTTTGGTCGATGACACGTGAGATGTGTGTACTTCACCAACCCTGTGTGTCTCGTCTCATATAGTGGCATCAGCAGTATTTCACATAGGAATTTAGTTTATATTGTAATTAAAATACACCCACCAGAACTAATAGGGCTGTTACTGAATTTGCAATCACAGCAAGCTCTTTATTTTCTATGTTCAGTTTGAAGTTTTTCGGTTGACGTAATTGCTCAAAGAATGATTACCGCTTTAGTCATTGCTTCATTGTGAAATCTTCCACTGCCCTATTAATTCTGAGACACTTATTCGAAACCTGTTTTTGCTAAGAGGATTATTTAAGCGATTCTGTCAAAAGAAATGTAACTCATGGATGAACTGAAGCTACAGAATGTTACTACACACTCAGGTAACAAAACAGATGATGATAATAAAAATGTACCGTGTTTCAGACTCAGATCATGATACAATCGCAGTCCTTTCTTTCTCTATTCTTTCTGTTCTCTGCTATGTAAATTACAACCAATAAACAGAAAAGTTCAGATTGTAAAAACCTAAATGTTTGTGTGTTTTTATTAGAGTCACTGCGTTTTTCAACTATTTGTGGGTTGAACCATTATGGAATTAGATGCAAGTTTCATAATGCACAACCTAAAAATAACACAGGTTGTAAAAAGTTTAATTTCCTACTGCTAAAACATCGATTTCAAGCAAAAATGAGAGATTTTTATTGACATTTTATTGATGTTTTTATTGTTTTTAATTGATTTTAGCTATTTATTATGGAGCTGTGCAAACGAAGTGTTAGCATTAGTTAATACATCCCATGCAATTGCCTAAAAAATATATTTTTTGCCTTATTTTTCCTCAGACCATTCCTTTACTTCATTTTTTTCCTCAACAAATATTTTCCACCAAAAACAAGGATGAGTTGTGAGTTGTTGTCATGGCAATAGAATTCATCACACTCCTAATATCTCCATTTCATCCAAGAACCAGCTGTGGAAAAGCCGGACCAATTCTAGTTGAAGTGCCAGCTCTTTGCTAGAAAAGGCTCAGTGGGTGAGGTTCTGTAACGGTCAGTGACCAGAACGTTGTGAGTTCAGATCCCTGTCAGAGAGCCACTGATGGACCTTTTAACAAGATCCTTAACCATCAACTACTCCGCTGTACACCGTTAAGGGTAAAAAGGGGGTTTGTTAAGCGTTTGTGTAGTTTGAAAGTGTGCAGTATCTACCAAATGAGTATAAATATCAAATAAGAACAGTTCCAGATTAACCAGTGGGGGAAATGGCATGGAATCTTCTGCATTATACCTTTAGGGGGAAAAATAAAGGGGTTCCTTAAGGGTTCTTTGGATAGTTCATTGTTCGTGGCTTCCTAAAGTGGTTCTACTTTCTCTTATAACAACATATCTTAAAATAATTAGTTACTAAGTCTTACTAAAGAATTAGAGTTGAATAGCAATGTTGTGTCAAAACAACAACGTATCTTGAAATAAGTTAGTAATTCTAACCAACGCTTTACTACGTCCAAATAATGAGTTATGAAGTTGCAGTAACATGTTAAGTCAAAATAATGACACTATTTTGAAATAAGTCTAAATAACAAGATATTAAGTAAAAATATTTCAGTTTTTTTTCCAACATGTAGTTCAGGGCTTCTGTAGTTTTGATTGTTGTGATCAATCAAAATACTTTCTTAAATACAGGTGAATGCAAAAGTTTGCACCCCCTATGTTTAGGAGTGGGGGGAAAAAAGAAAGATATCTACAGAAAAGAAGACCAAGAAGTTTAAATATGAAATGTGAAAATGGGAATATGATGAAATGGCGAATATTTATTTCACATTCTGACAAAGGTGATGTTTGAACTTTTGAATAGCTTTTTTTTTTTTTTTTCTGCGAAAATGAGGGTTCCTCAAGAGGGACAAATGAAGAACCTATAATGGCGTTAAACCCTTTTTTCCCTCCCTAAGAGTCTATGGGTTGGATTGGAAATGAACCCATTTGCTTTAATGTGTTTACACTTTGTGCTAGCACTGGGTTAAGTTGTGTACATTTTTTTGCATAATGTGGCGTTCAGCAGCTCTTTCGTTTGTACGTAGGTGCCCTCAGGATCACAAGTGTTGTACTATCCATACATTTACATTTATCTTTATTCATCGGATGCTTTTATCCAACTGACTTTAAAGCAGAATCCAATCCGTATGTATCTGTTACAGCAGCAGTGGGCTAAGGGTTTCGCTCAGAAGTCCCCATAGTGGCTCTCTGACAATCCTGGGATTTGAACTTGCAACTTTCCAGTGACTAGCGCAGGTCCGTGTTAACACTCAGCCCTGTCACTGCTCCCACTGCAGCTCGAACGCCGTTTAAGAGCCGAGATCTGACAGTAATGTGTCCTTTATTCTTCCTCCCTTAATGTTCCCCTGTTCTCTAATGGGCTTCTGTGTGGGATTTTATTTATTTATTTATTTATTTTTTGCACAGGAAGCCAGTGTTTACTATAATTGCAGGTCACAGAGAGAGAGAGAGAGAGAGAGAGAGAGAGAGCCATCATCAGAGATGGCCGTTAAAATGGCATCTGGAATTCTGGTAGGCTTTAATGCTCTGATGTGCTCTAATCACTCGTGAATGCAGTATCTGTTGGAGCTTGTTATGCCCAGTATGTTTTCTTCCTCGTCATTTTGTAATATATTTGAAAGAAAACAACAGGGTGGTCCTTAAAATATTTTGGATAATAGTGTTGGTTTTATTGGTCCATTTTTGACTGGGTTGTTGTGATAAGATAAGATTTATTAATCTTATGCCAATTGGTCAAGAAGGTACAAAACAATGAAGATAGCAATGAATTAAAATATAAATAGAGACATACTGATAATAAAATAGAAATAGAAATATTCTTAAAAAACTGTACAAACTGTGCAAACAGTAATACCTTAACCGTGTAAGGAAGGTGTAAATGTAAGTAGAAATATAAGTGTAAATAAAAATGAAAATGGAAATAAATATTCTTTAAAAAAAAAAAAAAAAAAACCTGTGATTAGGATGCATCGATACTGATACTGGTGTCGGTCCCACACTGCAAAAAATTACATCTTAGCAAGTGAAAATATCGTGAATCTAGTCCCACGTTTGGCAATTAATATTGGAAAGCAACGCTGTGAACACATCAAGGAGGAATTAATGCATCTTCAATACAAAATAATACAATACCAGTAACCTGATAAAACTCTTTACAGGTGAATCTTCACAGGATCTTTTAATAGAAAGAGCGTTTAATAAATGTCACCTGGGTGTCACCCCGAAGAGGACAGGTTCCATTTTGAGTCTCCTATAAGGCATTTAAACATGGTGTGTGTGTGTGTGTGTGTGTGTGTGTGTGTGGCAGGAGGAGCAGATGGTGGAGGTCTTGTAACGACTCGTTTGTTGTTACCTGAAGAGTCACCTTCCCGACTTTGTCTTTCAGTCGCCAGCTGCACATGAATCAACCGTGGGATTCTGGGAATTGTATTTCCACATGGTGACATGCATGTTCTGCATAACAAGTGCCACATTACACTTGAACTTTCTACTCACTCGCAGACACGACACAAGACGGCGTACGCGGGACGTGTAGATAAACTCATACAACCCCCAAGCCTTTGGGTTTTTACGATGATGAATGAGGACACAGATGGAGGTGGGGTGGTTCGTACACGAGCTGCTGGGGTTCCACTTTTCCACAGGAAGTGTCTTTACTGTTTGTAATGATGTATATCTGTGCACTTGCTTGGAAGTGGGATAACTATGATCTATGAGCTGACACATTTTCCCCTCCCAGGTTGTATTCCTGTATTCCTGCTCACCCATTTCATCTCCGTTCTCCGGACTGTTTAAGAAAAAAAAAAGGCATGATTTAATGAAATGTTCCTCATCTACTTAAATCCATCCTTTTTGTGCCAGCTATTTGAAGATAGCCACCTCTTTCATTTAAACCCAAATATTAACCCTTCGATAATGTAATTATTCTGAAGGCTCTTGTAGAGAAATAAAAAGTGATCTGATAAAAAGTGATTTTTATAGAAATATGTACTGAACACAGTCTAATTTAACCTCTCTGAATATTGAATGTGTGTGAATGGCTAACGATGGCCTTGTTCAGTCTCAGGCTCGGCTGTGCGTGACAGTGGACAGCAGGGTCGAGCGTCTGGGTGAAACTCAACACTCCTCGGTGAAACCGAGCTCTGTCTCAGGCAGAGTCAAGCTTTACGGCTGCTTTCATCAGTCCCCAGTAGTAAAATGTCACGTTTCATTTGCAGGAACCTTTCCAGGAACTTTCTCTGGAAGTCGAGGCACATTTCCGCCAATTTGACTTCCTGGGCTGTAGTACCAGGAACTACCAGATTAGATTTTCCTTTGAGGTGGAGCTTGATGGATGGACTCTGCGTTTGTATGCACATGGTGAAAAACGTTGCAGCAGTGTCTGTTATATGTATCGCTCAGAACTAGACCTAGAACGTGAAATTGTGTGAATGGATCCAGTTTAAAAAGCTGCATCTTCCTTACTGTTCACTGTTTTGCTGTATTTTTGCCTCACATTATTGTACATAATTGTCACAGTTCCTGCAGTGTGAAGGGAAGATCATCCAGGAACTGTGTAGTTCCTGTTCAGGAGAGTTTCAGAACTCTTTAGTTCCTCAGAAGGTTCTGGAAACTCAGTTTACATTATAGCCTTATGCAGCTGTATTTGCATAGGCCACACCTCCTTCACTGTGACTGACAGATACAACGGCCGCACCTCCTTCACCTTCACTGAGACTGATGCGCACTTAGGCCACACCTTCTTATTGGGACTGACAGATACAAAGGCCACACCTTCTTCACTGTGACTGACAGGCGCTTAGGCCGCGCCTTTTTCAGTGGGACTGTCAGATACAAAGGCCACGCCTCCTTTCCTGGGACTGACACACTTAGCCACACCTCCTTCTCTGGAACTGACAGACACATAGGCCACACCTCCTTCACTGGGACCGACAGACATTTAGGCCACACCTTCCCTTACTGCACACTAGGCCATCCCTCCTTATTGGGACTGACGGCTACAAAGGCCACACATCCTTCTCTGGGACTGACACACATTTAGGCAACACCTCCTTCAGTGGGACTGACAGATACATGGCCACGCCTCCTTCTCTGAACTGACAGGAAGCTTCCAAAGGAAAGGAATGTGCTAATGTGTCTAAACACTGATACAGAGACGTCAATCAGTTAAAATCAGTGAATCTTTACGCTCCTGAACTTCACAGATTATAAATCCACCAGTGAAACAGTTTTTTTCCTGCTTTACTCTAATTAGCTAGTGTTGTTTCTGCAGAGCGACACGTTCTATTTTAACCGCAGGGTGATAGACTGAACTCGCACTTTGAGACGTGCGGCATGTCTTTGTGCACGCTGACTTTACAGTGCACTTTGGTGTCATATAAGTCTCGTAAAGTCGAGGTCTAGAGTTCAGCGGCCCGTCATAAAGCCCTGCGAGCCGTCACTGCTCCTCCTCTGCACTGAGACGGACAGACTGGAGCTGCACGACAGCATATGGTGTCCTCTCAGACACAGACAGGAGGAATGGCACAGAGGGGGTGGAGGGTGACGGAGTTTCTTTTTTTTTTTTTCCACAGGGAACGTTTTGCGTTCGTCACTGCACTAGACGACACACACACACTAGTCTGTTCAACTAGATTATACTTTTTTATTATTCAGATGCCTTTACTTCTTTAATTTTACTCCTGTATTTTTAGCTTTTTGTCTTCTAGCTCATACTTTCTTCTCCTTACTTATTCATTCATTCTTTTTTTTTTAATACTTCACTTAAAAAGCACAATTTGAGACATAAACCTTAAAAATGGCAGATTTTTTAATTAGGGGTCCAAGCACCACCGGTAGGGATTTTGGTATTTGTCATTTTTTTATAATTATATCCAACATAAATCCATTAATTGTCAACAGTTTGAGAAATTATTCCGTAACATCCTTTTAAATAGGGGTAGAAACAGAGATATTTGCTTATGAATGCTTAACAAAATGTTTTTATATGCAGTGTGATTACCAGAGCGGGATATCTTTACACTCTAGTTAGTTTATAAAGTTTAAAATGAAAAAAATACATGTATATAATAATGACAAATAATTTGACATGTACGTTAAGAGACAAGCTCGTCTTATACCATTATTTCATAACTTGCATAGCTTTGCCTGTTTACTCATTTTTAAATTTAAAGCAATTGTAAAATTGTTACAATTCCATTACATTGTAGAGCTAATTTTTCTACTTTTTTGTCCCGTGTCTATACCACTACATTTCTGTAACCCACTTACAGAACTCACACACACACACACACACACACACACTCTTCTTCTGCTCTCAGGTCGTACCCGAGACGGGCAGTCTGGGGGTCTTTTTGTTAGAGCAGCTGTAATTTGTATGTTTTTTTCCTTCGTCAGTGTGTTGCAGCGGGACTGCAGTGTGTACATCCACTCTGCAGCGCTGACGCATGTCCGCAGGCTCAAACCGCTCCGCTCTACTTTCGGTGCATCTATACGGGGGAGTAATTATGCGAGGTAATTATATGTTGGCTTCTGAGAACATAAAAGTCCTGTGGTAATTTTGAAAAGAGTGCTCTGGTCTTTCACATGCCTGGTATTCACTACAGAGGCGGTTATTGTGAAACTGGGCTTTAGCGTGTAGGGACTAAACCAGAGGCCTGTAGTGTGGAACATGGACACAATGCGTCCTGCCTCGGGTGATGTTTCCTTCAGCACACACACATGAATTAGTGGCTGCTTCTGACATAATGCACGTTAGCAATGATGTTTTGCATTTAGAAGCTCTTTCATTCAGTGATATATGTATATGTACTGAGGCGAGCTGCTGTCTTCTGTACGATCTCGACCGTCACACGATCTCTGTTTGCTGCGAGCTTTGTAAACTTTCCTCGTGTGTGTCATGCTTTGATTTCCAGGTTTATTAAGTTCATGTGTGTATACCGCAATGACTCAGCGTCTCCTGCTTAATCCATGTGTTCTGTTTACTATGTAGCAATGTTGAGCCTGTTTGCCCCAGACGTTCTCTTCAGAATTTATAGCATTGCAATATGTAAGGGATAAACTACGTTGGGGGCATGTAGTTATAGGAAACTAATTAATGACAGGGTGGTGGGATGGAGTTGATCTCGAAGTTAGTCCTATAACAGCATGTCGTAAAGAGTTTTTTTCCTCTTATACCACAGCCAACAATTCCATTTTTTTTTTTTTATTAAAGAATGACATCTTTTTTATCCTTTTAAAGTTACGCTTAATGTTCACTTTAATAATAAATTACAGTGAGGGGATATAAGTATTCAGACATGTTAGTTTTTGTTATTTAATACACTTCAAGTGCATATATCCACTTCACATTCACACACACAATTGTTGCACACTTTTGACCTTGTACTTATAAAACTGAACAGAAAAGTATGTATTCATAAGCATAAACGAAGATATGAAATGTAACAAAGATGAAATTCCAGAGGGGGGAAAAGTATTCAGACACTGCAAATGACCAGCATTAGTGCTTGGTTGCAAAGCTGTTGTTGGCAGTTACAGCTATGAGCCATCTACGGTAAGAAGTAATTAGCCTTCTGCTGCATTGTGGTTCAGTTTTGACTCATTCTTCTCGGCAAATCATCTTGCCCGAACTCCATGACGAGCCGATGTATTGCCAAACAGTTCTATTTTTGTTTCATCTGACCGAAGTATATTGTTTCATAAGAGTTCTGATTTGTCTAAAAGCTTGTCGATGTGCATCTCTGATGATTGCGGTGCAGTTCCTTGCTTATCGTTCTCTGTGTAACTGTTGTTCCTGCTGCTTTCAGGTCGTCCTGCAACTCTTTTCAAGTGACTGCTGGCTTCTCTCTTACCTTCCTTGTCATTTGTCTGACAGCGTGTTGTGAAATCTTGCGTAGCCACCTGTCTGGGAGCAATTAGCTGCACTTCCATGAACTTGCCACTTGCAGATTATGGAACCATTGTACTGACAGGGATATTTAAGGTCTTCACTCTGGCCTTGCTTTTCTGTTTGGCTGTTGTTTAATACTGTTTTCCTGGAGAACTTTAAGAAGCTCCTTCACCTTCACCATGATTGCTACTTGTTGTGTGAAATCTTCCCAACTTCTTTTATAATGACACTAGGTGCAATGTGCACGAGAACATTTTTAATATATGCACTAAGTATATTAAATAATAAAAACAAATCCTTATATTAAGGCAGCTAGAAAAGGATGTATGTTGGGTTTCACCACATTGTTTCCTTTCGTCATTCAAATGAAAGATTAATGATTGTGCATCTCAGTCGGCATAATTATCCTACATCACATTTTTATCATGTCGTCTGTCTGATTTCTAGTAATCTCAGTCCAACTGATCGGTGTCGATTTGTTCCTGACTCTCAGTGGAAGTGGGATAAATTATTCAAATAAATTCAAATGCATCTTCATTTCCTTTTTTTTTCATTTCTTGGTGGTTCACAAACTTCAAAATCAAATACTAGAACTTATGACTTTTTTCATAATGCAGAATTTTTCAGATAAAACTTTCATGTAAGGTTTCTCTTCAAGTTAATCTTCATATTTACTGAAATGAGCACCTCTTAAATATTCTCCTTCTTCATCTTGCATTTATCTTCTCATTATCTAGTGTTTTGACACACCCCATGATCTGTTTTCCTGAGAAAGTCTGTGTTGCGTTGTATTTCCTAACAGTGTCTTAGAGGTGGGTTACCTCATTTTTCATGAGACATTATTTCACAACTATGATTGCATTATTTTTTTATTATAAGACACATAGCATTGCATTCTGGCTTTTTTTACCCTTAGACACAACCCAGCTATGTCTCTCCCTTCTCTGGAATTTGGAAAAGTTTGTATCACGTCTGCTGCTGTTGGTGGCCACCTCTGTCTCCATCTGACATGGCAGCATGATGAACCACCCTGTTCTCACACACACGCACACACACACGCTCACACACACGCACACACACACACACACATCAGTTTCGCCTGGAGGAACATGTCTGTCACCTCCATCAGCCTTAGCAACACAGTGTGAACATATTACTGCACTACTGACAGCACTACACTGACTTCCTGTTCATCACACAATTCATTTTAAAGCTACAAATGGATGAGCAGCGTCTTATGAGTCAGAGTTTATATTACTGAATGTGCGCTACAACCACCTCTAAGATCATCAAACACAGGATTACATCCTGTTCCAAAAACAAATCACAATATAACTTTTTCTCTAGTTTTTTATTTGTTGTATTATTTGACATTTAATTAGAATTTGTTTGTTTGTTTGTTTTTGGTTGGTTATCAGTAATAGTACTAGTACTAGCATTTTTTGTATGAGATATTTCCTTTTAATGTTTTTTTTTTTAATCTGAATTACAATTCCCTGCTTTACTACTTTATATTAATTACATTTTTATTTTATGGTTGCTTTATTTTTAGAATTATTTAGTTTTGGAATTTCTGTTTTTTTTCCTGTTTATTTTCTCTATTTTCTGCTTCTTCTTTTCTGCTGATATTTTATTATTTGCCTTGTTGATTCTTTGTAAAACACAATGAGCTTCACTTTCATGCAGGAAAAGAAGCAATAGTAATAAACTTGTATTCACAAATTAATTTTAATGATTTTCTGAGCTACATTTCCAATTGTCACTTTTATATTAAAATGTTTTTTATTATTATTACATATTACTTATTTCTTTTTTATTAATGAAATAATTTTGAAATTATTTGCTTTTAGAATTTCTATTACATTTGATTTTCTCTATTTTCTGCTTCTTCATTTCTTCTGTTTTTTTTTGTCTTATTTATTCTTTGTAAAACACTTTAGAAAGAATAAAAGAACTTACAAAGAGCATTACTTTAATGTATTAAACATGCTCTGTCAATATTATTACCATTATTATTATTGTTGTTTTTATTATTATTTTTTAAACTTGTATTTAATATTTTTTATCTGCTATATTTCCCTGCTTTACACTATTTATTACTGTTTTATATTAATTACATTTCATTATATTAATTACATTTTAACTTTTGTTGCCTTATGTAATTTATTTTCTGCTTTTCTCTTATTTCTTTATTTATTTTTAATTTTGCCTTGTTATTATTTGTAAAGCACTTTGAGCTGCATTTAATGTATGAAGCTGCTATGTGAATAATGTTTATTTATTTATTTATTTTCATTTTTATTTTAACTCATTAAATATTTAATTTTTTTCTGAGCCAAAATTCACCACTTTACTATTTTAACTTGATTACTAATCTATTTATGGTTACTTTTTTATTATGTTGTTTTTTTTTTTTTGAATTTATAAATCTTTACTTTTACTTTTTCATTATGCTATTTTTGAGTTGCTATTATTATTATTATTATTATTATTATTATTATTATTATTATTAATGCCATTCCAGTCTTTTAGATTTTTAGTATTGTGTTAGTTTTGTAGAAAAGAGACCGTGTGCACTGTCTGAGCGAAGCTAATGCTCTCGTTCATCACATTTGTTTTCAAATGTCACTGCTTTCTCACAAATCCTCTGTGGGTTCATGAACGAGCAAACGCATCCCAGAAGACATTCCCAACTCCAGTTTTACTCTCATGCCACAACATGTTTCTGCTCTAACACAACACATTGACTCAAGTGTGTTAAAGCGGAAACAATAAAATGCAGTCTTTATTTGTTTGACTTTTTTTTTTTTTTTTTTACATTGGAAAGATTATCTATGCTGTCCTGTGCTTCTGCATGCTAGCTTGATGTAGCCTGTGGATGTTTGTGTCTCAGAATGGCTCCTAAAATGGCTCCCTTTCCTATGCACATGGGGTCGTTTAGGCTACTAACAAGGGCGTGGTGGTGGGAAGGAGGGACAGCGGGTTACTGATGGATTTCCAGAAAAACTTCCTGGGGAAACTTCCTCTGAATTAAGATCAGAAAATCTCAAATCTGCATCCTACAAGTGTTAGATCAGAGAAGACTCTGAAATGTGCACAGGGGGTTCTCTAGGACCAGGGCAGGGAAAAGGCGCCAGTGGGTTCAGTCAGGGGGCGGAGTCATGAGAATGGCAGCGTCCATAATGTCATCACCATCGCCATCATCATCATTATCTTCCGCCTCCGTTACAGACTGGCACCCGCCACCACGTATGCACCGCCTCCAGTCATGCTGCCCGTGATGCCGCCAGGCTACACACACACACACACAAAAACACACACAACAGCGCTTCTGTTCCGCCTCCACTCATTCACTGTGAGGACAAGATGTTCTCTAACGCACTGTTGTACACACCGTTATAAAAAAATAAACACACACTTCGCATGTAAAAAACATGCCAAGATATATTTGAGCATGTGACGAATTCTTGTGCATTTGACATCATGTGAGTAATAAATGAATAATGAGTTGTGTGGGGAAAAAAGTACATACACTATTAAAAATTCATGCACTACATCTAAATAAAATAATAATAGAATAGAAAATAAATAAATCATGTGGAAGGATCACATTAAAAAAGTAACAGTCAGATCGGACAATAAATGCATTGTTTAAAAATATCACATGTGAAAGAAATAATATCACATGGCACATGCGAAAAAAAATCACGTGAAAATAAATGAATTGTGGTGGGAGGGTCACGTCAAAATAAAAACGTGCTACATGTGCAAAAATTAGCATGTGAAAAATGATTTACCAAAAATGTGAAAATAATATTGGTGGGTTGGAGGGTTAACATGCAAAATAAATCAATATAAAGAAAATCACGTGCAAATAAATACATTATAAAAATAAATTATGTGAAAAGAAATACATCATTAAAAAAATCACATGGAAAAAAGTCACCTGAAAAAAAAAATTTAATGTAAATAAATAGATAAAATTGCAAAAATGATTGTGTGGAAAAAATCATGTGCTACATGTGCAAGAAAAACAGTTTAACGTGAAGTTGTGAAAAAATCATGAAAATAAAGGATGGACACCTGAAAATAAATAGACATGGAATAGATGTGAAAAATTAACAGATGAAAATAAATGAATTGTGGAAAAAATTATGTGAAAATAAAAATGTGCACGACATGTAACCCATACAGATCGTGTAGGTTGTGGGTTTTGATGACGTGGAGCAAGTCAGTGGAAAAGTTACTTGATAGAAGTGAAATAATAATTACACAAGTTTTCCATCTAGTCTAGAACACCAGAGAGGAGGTTCATGCTGAAAGTCTCTTATTATATAGTTTTTTTAATGATTTGTGCCACTCCATGTCAGGGATATTTATTAAAACTGGCTGCTAATCATTTTATAAGTGCTTTATTACACTGTTATATCCTATAGGTATTCATTAACCAGAATAAGGTTTTATAATGTTAGCTTTGCTCGATGCTCATTTGCTTTGGTGCTCATCATTTTTTATTACCTGTTAGCTTCAGTGCTAAATGAGCAGGTAAGAAGATGATTGACATGTCTGGGGTTGTGGAAAGATGGAAGGAGTGAAGCTGAAGAGACAGACAGAGTGATGGAGGTGTGTAGCAGTGAGTGTGTTAACCAGATGGGGGCAGCAGTTCATGGGTTCTGTGCTCAGTCTGGTACAAAACCTAACCTCAAAAAATAGTAAGAATTAAAATAAAGAATTAATAAGTAAAAATAATAACAATAGCATCCATGTTGTAGAAAATATGAGGCTACAGTTTGCTATTTTACCATTCTTGCTATCATGATAATGGACTACTATTATTATTATTTATTATTTATTTGTTTATTATTATTATTTTAGAAAATATTAGGATGTGCAATGTTGTGCATTATTCCAGTCTATAGTTTACTATTACATGATCATTTATTCTGCCATGATTCCATGCAGCATTTTATTTATTTATTTATTTATTTATTTATTTATTTAGAGGTAATAGCATAGCCCTAATAACCCTGATAAGGCAATAGGTCACACAGAGTAAGCTTTGTGCTGTGTGATTGGAGAGATATTTATGCTTTATTGTGTTTCTTGTGTCAGTGGCCGCTCTGCTGAACAACAACAACAACAAAAAACCAACAACTTGGTGTAAAATCCGCATCAGGTTTATGAGAAAAGCTCAGCTCTAGCTCCAGAGCACACTGTCTCTCTTTTCCATAATCACCGTGACCACTTATCGTTGATAACTTTTGAAACTTTACTGGAATGTAACCTTTAAAACCCGATGTCGCCGCTTGTGAGCTACTTGATCTCCTGTTTGCGCAACACGATCGCTTTTTTTTCTCAAGCGACAGGGTGTCTAGACAACCACGTGACCGGCCGGGGGGGGCGCCAATGCCCACTGGAGACAGGGAGAGAGAGAGAGAGAGAGAGAGAGAGAAGGCGCTTGAGCTCCTCTCCTCATTCCCGGCTCTGGAAGCGCACACACCGCACCGCCGTCTCTCTTCTCGCGGCTCGGAAACTTTACGCGCGGCGCTTTTTTGCTTTACTGCTTTGTTTTGCTTTTTTTTTGTTTGTTTGTTTATTTTTTCACATTTTTCAGGATAAATCCTGCACATTAAGCGGAAGACGGCTGACATTAGATCCTTAGTGTATGCTCATTTCTTCCAGCGTTTCACAGTCGGGTTGATTTTTTCTCGCTTTCAGCTTTGCGGCTCAGGCGTGGATTTAGCGGAGCCTCCCGACCTCCTCTGCTCGGATCTGCTTCAGGCTCTGAACATTTGTGTTGCCCTCAGACATGCTCGGGTCACAGAGCCGTGCTGGAGCCTTCAGCCTGCAGCGCTGAGTGTTGGTGGAGGAGCAGGGAAGCCGCACGGACAGCAGGGCTCAGGCTCGGGCTCGGGCTCGGACTCGGCTCCGGGATGGTGTGTGGATTTACAGCGCAGAGGCACCGGCGCGACTTCAGTGTCTAACGGAAGTTTTTTGCTTAACAGTGTTATTATTAATATTATTATTATTTCAATAAATCCTCTTTATATTAACAGCCTATTCGAACAGGTTTGGCTGTAGAATATAGGCTGTTCAGGATAGCCTGTATATATTTTTACCTGCTGCTTAGTTTGTGGGTGGAAAACCGAATTAAAAGACTGGCGTATGGTACAGATTGCCTTTGCTGCTCCCAGCTTTTGCACCGTCTCTCGGACTGCGCGGCGCCGCCTGGCCTCGGATCCCGGGACCTACTTCATGATTTGCGGACGCCATGCTCGTTCTTTAGCCGGGAGACCCTCTGCTCGTCGTCGCGCATGTTCAGGACCAGACGGTCGGGGCTCGTCCGGCGACTCTGGAGGAGCCGCGCGCCCGTCGACGGCGACGGGGAGGAGGCGGCGGACGCCGGGACGCACGGCGCGGGAGGAAGCGGAAGAGGAAACGGAAGCTTGTGCATGGGCAAAGCGACCAAGGCCGCCGGTAAGGCCAGCGGCGGCGGCAGCGCGAGCGCGGAGGCCGAACTGAAGGCGCTCACGCACTCGGTGCTGAAGAAGATCAAGGAGAAGCAGCTGGAGGTGCTGCTGCAGGCCGTGGAGTCGAAGGGCGGAGCGCGGAGCCCGTGCCTCATGCTGCCCGGCCGAGTGGACGCGTACTCGCTCCCGCTGCTGCTCTTTAAGGTTTTCCGCTGGCCAGACCTCCGACACTGGTCGCAGTTAAAGCGGTTGCCGTGCTGTGAATCCTACGGGAAGATCAACCCGGAGCTCGTGTGCTGCAACCCGCACCATATGAGCCGCCTGTGCGAGCCCGGTAAGACCTGCAGCTCATGTGCACTTACACACTCAGTTATTATACAGTAGCTATATATATTACACAGGCTGTACTTTTCTCCTGGGGAAAAAAAAGTGCTCAATTAAAAATCAGTCAGTGATACTGAAAAATCCAGCCTGGTCTGAGCAACTGCCAAAACACACTCACTGGTCAAACTGGTGGAGCATCTGCACCCAAGTGCTGGAGGAAAGAACAGTTTCTCATACTGAATCATACACTGTGGTCCTCTTTTTAATGTAAACTAACACACCAGGCAGGCAATCAGAAGCTCTCAAACACTTAGTGACCAGTTTAGTTAAATAATAAGGAAGCTGGAAAAGAGTTTACCAGGTGATACACATCTGGAAAGAAGTCTACCAGTCTGACCAGCTGCTAGCTCATCAGATCAACATTAACAGGAACATTAACATTGTTTAGGGGACAAACCTGGAGCTGTAGAGTAGAGAAGAGACCTGTCTTCATCTCCGACAGCGTAACTAACATCAGTCACACATTTACCTCAAAAAGATGCAGTTCAGCTCAACTCTAGCATACAGCACACTTTACACACATAGTTAACTTACTATTTCATTCAGCTGACCTCATGTTATTGATAAATATTGACACTTTGCACAAATTTGTATCCCTCAAACCATGGTTCATCATTCCACAATCACAAGCACAGTGATGCTCCATGACTGACCCAAAACTCTCCCCTTTTGTCTCGTCTTTTCATAGAAGTTTGTGGATATGAAATGAAGAGACACTGGCGAACTGAGTGCCAGCCTGTCAGGATTACAGTTATTACTGTGTTATAGACGTCCGCGACAGTGTGTGTTGATGTAGCATCGAGGCTACATGTGTAAAAGTCTCCATAAACTCTGAGGATGTTGTAGCAGTGTAAACCAACCTCACTGTCTTTATAGCTTATGAATATTTTTTTAGCAATAGAAAGTCCTCTGTGGTGCTCTAACATAAAGACAGATCTGTTATTACAGAAAAATTGTGATAAATTTATCGATTTAATCTTCATTATATCGATCCAGGGTTTTGCAAAGAGTGCTATTTTTTATATAATAAACACCTCATAGGTCATGTATAATATCAAGATATATGCAATTATCTTTTGCATTAGTTTTGAATATAATGATTTAAGTTATTATTATTATTATTATTATTATTTGCACATTTACCACACTTCTAAACTTTTTCCCCAAAAGTTCACCTTAAAGTTTTCAGAGCAGGAAATTCAATCTATCAGCGTGTTATTCCGGGCAGTTTGGGGCTTATTCCTTAACACTCTTCCCTCTGTGTATACGGACATCGATTAATGTTCAACCGGTCTGAAGGCCCTGTTTTTGGCAGTCACATGCGCTGTTTTCTCTGTCTGTCTCTCTCTGTCTGTCTCTCTCTCTCTCTCTCTCTCTCTCTCTCTCTCCCTCTCTCTCTCTCTCAGTCTGGCGCCGGGCGGCTCTGTGTTTATCTACGCACTTCACTTGTGCACTATCAGGGCAGATCCCCCCTCCTCCAGCCCCCAGCTCTCTCTCTACATAAGACAAACAGGGTTTTTTTCCACCCTAAAAGAATGCCAACTGTTATCATGAGGCTCTATCTAACTCTGCTTGTTTCTCATGGTCTTCTTTTTCCACTTTTTTCTCCTTAGAATCCCCTCCTCCTCCATACTCACGATATCCAGTGGACTTACTTAAGTCACCCGGTAAGTTATTTACTTCTTTCAGCTTTGGAACAATATGTGCTGTGTGTCCTGCTCTCAGGCTTGTTAAAGTCAAACCAATCAACACATCAACAACAAATAAGTATAACAAGTTTGTTAGTCGAGCTATACGTTGATTGCACTTTGTTTTCAGGACTTTTCCATTATATTATATTATATTATATTATATTATATTATATTATATTATATTATAAGTGCGTGATACGTTGTGTGGGTTGTTGTTGTCTTTGTGAAGCTGATTTCTCGAGAAATTTGTACGAATCATCAGGATCTGATTGGATGTCGTGCAAATGAAGTCTTAGGAAAAGTTCTGAAAGCTAACTCCGCCCCTAATCTTAACCGTCATAACTTTGTATACAAGTCCGGCAAATCCTCATGCTGAGTTTTCCTGAGCCATCATCCCGTAGCTTTTTAAATCATAAATTGAATCGGTATATTTGCCAGATGCTTTTATCCATTGAGGATAATCCGATAATCTAAGCACAGAGCTGAACAGTTGTGTGTTAAATGGATAGATATATTATTATAATTTCATTTTTGGGTGACAGACGTTCCTCGCGTTCGTTACTTGCCTTGTAGCTCCAGTGTGAAACTATAGAAGTGAACTTCACTATACAAAACATGCCTTGGCTTTGGGGTTTTGTGTTTTATTTTTGGCTAAGGGTTTTTCTGGCCATCCTGGGATTGAAACTCACAACCTTCTGGGGGCAAGCTTAACCGCTGAGCTACCACTGAACCGCCAATGATTATAGTTATCCATGTTTTTCTCTGACATGCTGTAATTTTCTGTGGACAGTTTGGACCCATTTGGCCTGATAAAGAAAGACCATGTATCTTTTCACATTTGTAAATATTTTCCTCTATTTTTCTTACATTATGTGTACATGTGGCTCTGAAAAGAAAGGTGAGAATGTGTGTGTGTGTGTGTGTAATACGATGCAGATTCTCAGCGATGTGTTTTGATTTATGATAGACAGAAAGCAGTGGCTCTGCCAGTCGTCTGTAATAGAATGGCACGAGGCCAAGGCCTAAACCCTCTCTGACCCGGCACCAGAGCGGGAGGGGGGGCGGTGCGTCTGCACACACTTTTGGCGGCTCTGATAAAGACTAACGGCTCCATCAGGGAGAGGGTGCAGGGAGGGAGGGAGGGAGGGATGGAGGGAGAGGGGGTGGGCGAGTGAACGAGTGGGTTAGAGGAAAGCGGAAATGTGGTTCTCACAGGGGAAGGCTGAGAGATCTGCGGAGCCGTGTTTTATCTGCTGAATTAATCTGAGGGTTTGGGAGCGTCTGCACACAGCTCTCCCCCCCCTCCGCTCTCTTGTCCTCTGGCTGTGCAGCTCTGGGCTGTCGCTCTCTTTGTGCTGAGGGATGTGTTCATTCACAGCTTTTGATGGTAATTGAAAATGATCTCAGTCAGAGATGTTCACCATCCAAAGCAAAGTGGGATCGTCTTTGACATGAGATAACCTTTGTCCACATGCATGATATTTTAAATCGTTTTTAGAAATATTTAGTTTTGCTGTGGATAAAAACCCGGAACACAAAAAGCAATATGGAAAAACCCCTGAAAGTCCAGTGTTGATTATTATTCGTGTTGCAATAAATTTGTAATCAGCTACCTGCTACAATGCAGTAATGTTACACTGAATAGTACACAACGGGATGTGTTGTTATAGGAAAATAATCAACAGCAGTGGAGACTTACGTAAAGCAAAGTTATCGTTACCACTCAAAGTTGCTTATGTTTCTATAAAAGCACATCCTGAAGTGTTTTATTCCTCTTATACTATGAGACATCAAGCTTTTTATCCAATTATAGTTACATTTGTTGTTGTGGAATGTCCGTGAAACACCAGCCTTGTTTTTTTTTTCTCTTTTGAAGTTAATAAGATGAAAAAAACGCAACTTGTCATGTTCCTGAAAAACAGCAAAGCCTCAAGTTCCCATGTCAGACAACTTAAAAGTTACAGCTTTACCTCTGACTCTTCAAAGCACTGACACTGGAGACTCCTTCCCTTTCATAAATGCTAAATAAACGTCTCCTTACAGAAAGTGTGACAGTATAAACGTGTGATGTGTCTTACAGCCGCCGTCCAGTCCGACTGGAGAATTCAGTAGTGCTGTGATATAACATGCCTTTCTACTGATATAGCTCCCACTGATCAACATCACAGAGATGAACAGAATAAAATACTGAACAAATATATGTCAAAAGCAACCCGGCACTTCAGGACAACATTGGTGAATAACAAGCGCTTTATTTTTTAAATTGTCCCTGGAACAAAAAACTATTTCAATACCAGAAACTCCTCCATCAATCGCTTTATTATTCTCTTTTATAAAAACACAGCGATGTTCAGAGTTTACATAAAAAGGTGTGTAATTATTTGGCGCCTGCTTCTGCGTCATCCACTTCAGCATGACTCATAACTTTACTGAACCAGATTTTTGGGTTTGGGAATATATGTGTGTGTGTGTGTGTGTGTGTGTGTGTGCACGGGGGGCTAAATAAGAGGAAGGAGGAAACCTTTGAGGAGTTTGAGGAGGAAACCTTTTTAACAGACTTGTCCTTTAACTGAAAGAGAGAGAGAGCTGAAAGAGAGAGAGCTGAAAGAGAGAGTCTCTCTCAATGATCATGCAGAGAGGAAGTCATTTGTCGCCCCAGCTGTGTTTCTATGAAGACACGTGTGTGTGTGTGTGTGTGTGTGTGTGTGTGTCCTAGAGCCAGTGATATTAATAGGACAAAAGAGGCCGACTGTGCTTCATTTATACGAGCTGCCTCTTTTGTTATCGCTTTGTCTTCCTCGTCACTGACCCAAGACACACTCTCATACGTCTCTTCTGCTCTTCTGCTCATCTACTCTTCTCTTATGCACACACACACACACACACACACACACCTTTCGCAGACGAGAGTAGAAGAAGAACAGCTCATATGTGCTGCTTGTTTGCATATCAATCTGAGCTGCAATCAAAGGCAAACAAAAGAGAGAGAGAGAAAGAGGAGAAGTGCGCACTATGCAGTGCACTAAATGTGACAGGGATGATGACAAAAGTGACCAGTTTCCTCTCAGTGTCGTGGTTGAGAGAGGGGTGCACTGAGTGTGTGTGTGTGTGTGTGTGTGTGTTGAGTGGGGTTTTTCCATGTGTATTTTCGGGAGAACAGCAGAGAATGAGCTCTGTATAGCACTCAGGTCAGGGAGCAGGAGTGAGTGCCACGTCATGGGCACAAACACACACACACACACACACACACACACACGTTCTTCCGAAAACCTCATCGTTTTGCTTTCATTCGCACGCTTGCATCTTCTCAAATCTTTGATCGCCAAGGTCTGGTCCATCTCAGAGGATTAAACACGAATCATTTCAGCTCAGCGAAATTTGAGCAAGCTTCAAAGAGAGAATTCCTCCCCATGCTTTATGTGATGTACTGGAGATCAGACGAGATTCAGAAGAAGAGACAGCAGAAAAAGACAGACCATGTCAGAATGTCCCTTCTGCTAATTAAAAATATTAATAAAAACATAAATATTGTAATAAATTTCATCAGTCATTTTATTTTTAATTTATTTAATTCCCCTAAAATATATATTTTTTAATTTATATTTTAATAATATATTTTCCATTTTATTTTTATTAACATTTTATTGCTAAATATTCTCTGATATAAACAAAAAATATATAAATATAAATAATATAACTGAAATTTAGTTTTAACCCATCTAAAAATATCTTTAACAATTTTAAAATAATCTATTTTTTATATTTTTTGATATGACCGTGTTATAAATACTGTGATAAATTACACCACACTACATTTCATCAGCACTTAAAACAACCAACTCCACTGTTACTTGCACTAAAAAGTGGTTGATAGTAAAATCTTTTTTGTAAATTTTCCCCCTTTTTTCTGTGACAAATCATATTTTTTGTAGATATTAAATAATTAATAAATAAAAAATTAGGACTGTGTAATAACTAATGTTACATTATATAGAATATATTAAAGAATATATAAATTATACATTAAAACAATAAAAAAAACAGATTTTGTATTTTTTTTTAAATGAAATAGGGTTGGTGCATCCGTGGTTAGTATGAAAGCTGCTGTAATTAAACGTCAGCTTGTTTTTCTGCCCTTAAAATGAGTCATTGAGTGTTTGAAGCTCTCTCGCTCGTCTTCTCTCTCTCTCTCTCTCTCTCTCTCTCTCTCTCTGTGGTCAGTGAGTAAGGCTCAGGTTTGGCCGTGCATCTCATTAGCTTGACCACAGCTTGACCAGACAATCACCAGTTCTTAAAGAGACGCCGGAACACCAGGACCGTGTGCACGCTGTCGCCATTTCTACATCTCACCATGATGTCTGAGTATCGAATGTGACAAATATAAAGTAAAGACAAGCTGGTTATCTCCCTTTAACTTTAGACCATTAACTTATAACATGGTTGTTTGACAGCCGGGGCATCTGATTGGCCAGCTGTGCTGGTGGGCGGGACCACTGGTGTTTATATTCTCTGAATGGAATGTATAATTACCCGCAGCTCTGATCGCTATGGAAACATCAGAAAGTCCTGTTCCGAGCTGCTTAGTGCAGAACACACACACACTCACACACACACTCAGAGTTCCCTGTCTGCTGGCATGCCATTTAGAAAATTTACTGTACACAGCTTTCAAGGCTGAGGCCATTTCCTGTCTCCTTCATTGTTTTTGGCTTGATGGAGTGTATCCTGCTAAACTGTATATTCCTATCACAGCTAGAACACACACACTGACACACATACTGACACACACACACACACACACACACACACGGACACGGACACGGACACTGAACTACAGTTGCCTTTGGCTTTTTTTTGTTTTCTTTTTTTTTTTTTTGAGACTTTATTTTCGGCGTAAAGAAAAACAAAGTGAAAATGCGAAGCCTCTGCAAGTTTTCTTCACTTCTTTTAAACATGGCCGCCTTATAGCTCTCAAAAATACAACAATATAATGAGAGTGCAATATTCCACGCTTTTCTGAGAGTATTGCACGTATCGTTAGTATTTTTATAAATCTCATTGTCAGTTACATGTAGCTGATTTGGCGTAAATGTTATTTTTGTAGCATTGTTAAATCATTTGCTTTTGTAGACAATACATAAAATCATTTCATATCTTTGTGAAAATGTCTTGTTAATATCGCTCAGTCCCTGAAGGCCGTAAAATCTATCAGTTTTTGAGGCACTGAAGTGTTCAAACCTTTATTCTGTGCTGTACGTGTGTATTTGATTAACCTTTCACTCGTTCTTCTTTGTGCAGATTCTCCAGACTCTATGCCTGCTTCCACTGAAACTGGGGGAACGATACATTCAGCCCCTGTGGGGTTTTCAGGTAAAGACATAGATTCATCCCATCTCTCTCTCTCTCTCTCTCTCTCTTTCCTTCAGTTCCTTTTCTTCTCTTTGCAACTGCATTAATGGCCACCATGCCTCTGCTACATGAACTACATGATGAGTTGTGAACTTTGAGACTTATCTTGGTGTGTCACTTTGATTAAAACTGTCTTATTACTGTATCTTCTGGACTATAAGATGCTTTTTGTTTGCTTTTTTCTGGAAGTTGTAACATGCCACTTGCTGGAGTATTTACAGTAGACGTGCTACTCCAGCACTTTTTTATAAGTAGCACAAATGTTGATGTGACTTTTTTTTCTTATTGTCTGTATTTGTTTTAGCTTACATTCGAACGGCTGCTTATTATCAATATTTTCCGAACTCGTAGTTGCAGCCAAACGGATACAGAGTGTTTACGAGAGGCGCCGGGAGGTAGAGCGGCAGAGGAGGGGGGGTGAAATAGTGAAGGAGAGAAGGGGAGGCAGGGTAAGAGAGATGGATCGAGAGAGTTGGTCTGGTCTCTGCCTGCTTTATTCATACAGATGTTTCTCATTAGTGAGACTTTAAAGCTGTTTTTTTTTTTTTAAACATGATGGTGGGTGTGTGCTGCCCTGCTCTCTGTCTCAGCTCTTAAGTCTCAGTTTGTGTGTAGATCAGGTCTGAGATAGGAGCATAAATTCTCTGCAAAAAAAAAAAAAGAAAAAAAAAAAAAGAAAAAGCGGCACATAAACTCAGAGCTCTTAAACCCCTGGGCTTCATGGTTGAGTTGCGGGTTGATAGGTGTGTGTGTGTCTGTGTGTCTGTGTGTGTATGATGGACATGCTGGATTATGTTGCCTGTGCTGGAGCTGCTCTGCTCCCCTTCGCTGGCCTCTCGTGTGCCCCGCCGTTTGTTTTACCTCTCTTTTGTGTGTGTGTGTGTGTGTGTGTGTGGAGGACAAGGATGAAAAGCTTGCCGCCAGTGTGCCGACAGCAGCGTGCAGTGCAAACAAAACCTGCTAACATCGTTCCTCCTTCTCAGCTCCACTCCTCTCACATTTTATACCACACTACCCACTGTGAATTTGTGGAGTAGAAGGGAACTAAGCCCGTCTTTCATCACCTCTCCTCCTCCTCCTCCTCCTCATCTTTCTCTTTCACTCTAACCCTCTGCCCGTCGTCCACTTTTTCACCGGCCCTCCTCCCTCACTTTGCCTCCTGGTTTTGGGTCAGTTGGATGAATAAAGCTCAGAGAGAGGGAGGGAAATGGGGAAGGCAGGGCCTCTGGAGCCGGAGAGTTGATTTCTCTGGCAGAGGAAGACTAGTGCGATCCCTCGGGGGCTTTACACAAAAGAGGCTCGTTCCTCCCGAACGCTCCGCTCTGACCTCCTGCCCCTCTCACACTAGCCTTTGCTGCGTCCGAAACGTGATTACGGAAGACACAGAGGGAGAGATTTAACCCTTTCAGACCTGAATTGCAGCCTGTTCTCAGCACACATGCATAGAATGGAATATGAGATGTTGGTCCATAAAAGTGTTGGTACTATTAGACATAGAATAAACTATGAAACTTACACTTAAAGATTTACTAAATCAATTATTTAAAGGCTGAATCTATGGTCTGAGGAGGAAGCAGCCATTTTTGCTGGCAATTGCGTCAGGGAACTATATTGCCAGTGCTAGCAAATTGTTCTCTAAGCAAGTACCCACTCAGAACAGATTGCGTGTGGAAGTCGTCTATGATTACACCTTTATGCCATGTGGATTTGACTTTAGATGGTAAAATGAGAGCTTGAAATGAGAGAGGGAAAAAAAGAGTTTGCTTTGGCTCTCTTGTGTAGTTTGTCACTTTTGACTCTGATTCCAGACCCTCGAGCTTCTCAGAGCCAAAAGTACAACTTGTATATTTAAGTTCCTGGTTATTCAAAAAGGTTTGCTGGTTCCATAAACCAGAACCTTGATGGGAAAGGTGAATCTATCATCACTCTGTTCACCGCAAACAAAGATGGTGGATTGAAAGCCGATCTATACCAAGCATACAGTGAGCAACTAACTATCAATTCTTTCTTTAAATTCTTGCAGTAGTTTGATGATAAAAGGGAAGACCAACTGGAACTTGTTGGTTAGCCCTACATGGTTAGCCCTGACTGGGTTCAAAGCCTGGCTCTAAACCTTCGCACCAGACACATGCGGATTCTTAACCTACAATACAATAAATGCTGAGTTTCTTCTGGAGAAGTTCTGTTTTGTTCTCACTCTTCCTCGAATCCGACGGTGCTCCTGAACAAACACAGAGTGTCACTGCATTTCGCTGAGGCATTCGCTTGCACCAGAGAGAGACTTTGGTATGTTCAGAGAGGGGTTGTGTTGCAGGTCTAGTGGAAAATCTGAGCCGAAGTGAAAGCAGGAACGGCGTCCTGCTCCTCCTGTGCGGTAAATAAGTTGTGTGTGACAGCGTCGTAGCTGTCTGCTTGACTGACAGGCAAAAAAAGAACATATCTGCAAAAGCTTTCATTACCATCAGACCAGGCATGTGGGGTGTGGCGCTAAGAGGAAAACGTATTTCTCTGATTTCCCGACAACATTTTCTGAAGATCATTTTATTGATTTCAGAAGTAAACAAGTAGAACAAGACAGTTCTGTTGTCTCCTTATTGTCCTTGCTTCTTAGATGTCAGAGCACCGTGTGTGTGCTAGCGTGTGTTTGTGTGTCTAAGCCTGAGTGGGATTACTGGACGAGCTAGCTCAGTGTGTGTTGTTTGTCCTGGAAAGCTGGGGTTTATTAAGAGTTAGCCTCAATCCGACAGCCACCAACAGACATGTTCGCTGGGCTGGAGTCCAGGAGAGAGAGATGGATAGATGGAGAGACAGAGAGATATGAAGTGAAGAACTTGCTTAAGCTTTTGGCTCTTGTTTCTGGAATTCGGTTACTCTTTTTTCCTCACCTTGTTTTTTCCTCTCACACTCTTTCATTGGTATTACAGTATCTACAATTTGGACTGGATGATTAAAGGTTTCAGGAGAATCTACTTTGAGTGGTTTGACCTGATTAAATATTTGTTTAGATATTTATGGAAGTCGAAAAGGGTCAAAACTTGTTGAGTTTTGAGGTAACACACTGATGAGGCTTTTAGATGTATTATGGATCAGTTCATTTAACATTTTTTAACTGGACTAACTTTAGAATAGTTAGTCGAAAGACAACAAAAAATATGTGATGTGAAATAATTCCTCTAGTTTCACCTCAGTTTCACCTTTCTCCTCAGAAAGTATGCAGGCTAGTGTTGATATATTGACGTATTGATGTTGTCTAGCTGTGTAGCAACGTGGTAGTTTTCTGAACAATGTACTGTATACTTGTTATTTGAAAGATGAATTTTCATCACAGATTTCAAAACATTGTTTGAGTGAATGTCCATACTGTTATGAATAACATTTATAAGTACTTCAGGCAAACCACGGTGATGTCATATGCATGGTTAAGTGCATAATCGTTGTTGCTATTGGATACCATAGTAAAACTGTGGCTATGTTATAGGTAATTATGTAAAGACTGTAAGGGACAGTTCCCATTAATCATCACCATAATAAACCCATATTAATATGGTGGGTTAACATTGTGCTAAATGGAGTTTTCATAAACGACAACGGTAGAATTATGGTAGTATCGTGGTTCAGAGGTTGGTAACCATAGTTACCATAAAGTCCTGTAGTAAACAGTGATTTTTCAAGATAATGAGATGGAAACAATTCTGAATGACTAGTTTTGCTAGGGTTTAGTAAAACGTGTCTGAGAAACAGGAAATCATTATGAGTGTGTGTGTGTGTGTGTGTGTGTGTGTGTGTGTGTAGGTAGGATGAAGGTAAGCGACTGGGTTCTAAGATATTAGCGATGGCATGTGTGTGTGTGAACCGTGCAGGAGTGCAGTGAAAGGTGAGAGCAGGGGGGCGGTAAACACCAAGCTCCACACACGCTTCCTCTGCATGGCTAAATTTACTCCAAGGGGTCTCATTAATCGGTGCTACAGCAAGCTGATCCAGGAACAGCCTGATTACATGCTGCTCAGGGTTACAGGGTGTCGAGCTGATCCAGAAACACCTTCCTGCTCTCACACATCTCAGATTCCCCCTCGTTCTCTGTAGACTGCAGAGTGACTTTTGGTATGAGGGCTAGTATAAGCTATACCGTGCAGTAAGGGACCTGGAGCTAGCGGAAAAAATGGGGCACTTCAGAGACCTGCTCCTTCATTCCTTCGGTTGTTTGGGTTAGCCAAGGAGGAAAGGGCAGCACAGGAAATGACATCATTCCTCGGAGGAAAACGCGCAGGCTCTTTTTGGGCAGGGCCCTTTTGGTGGCCTCTGCGAAACGGAAAGAAAACATTTAGAGAAAAACGACACAAAGCAAAGCTAGAATGAGAGTTTTTTAAGGAGCGACGCTTGAAAAAAGAGAGGCGTCTCTCTAATTTCAGAGGCTCTTTGCTGCTTTTCTGCTTCAAGGCAAGGCCTCTTTCATTACTGCCCACTTCCTCCCTCAGCACTGCAGCCAAGCTCTGTGTGTGTGTGTGTGTGTGTGTGTTGCACTGGGGTTTTGGCTGGCCGCTGCTCGCCTCGTGTCATTATGCTGCCCTCGAACGGTCCAGAGAGAGAGACAGAGAGAGCGAGAGAGAGAGAGAGAGAGAGAGAGAGAGAGAGGGATGGAAGGAATGAGAGGGCCTTTGAGAGGGCCATTAAAAGGGAGGAGAAAAGCCACTACTGAGAGAAGACTTTTTGAACCAGCGAGTTCTTTTTAACCATGAGTGCGTTCGTGTGGAGACGACAGATTCGGCCCCCAGGAAATGGATCTGACCGCACGGCCACAATACGAATAACATTCGTCCCTCACTCATCCCTCAGTTTACGCAGCGTGTACAGAGCGAGATGCCTGGGTTTCTTTCCCTGTCGCCTCTGAGACATCGGCTTTAAATGTTCTACGTTGTACATAGATGATGATCACATTCCTAGAGTGTGTGTGTGGGTGTCGTTTCTCTTTCATCAACCCTCCCACAAAAATTGTTTTCACCGAAAACATGCTCGCACAAGCTTTACACGAAAAATGAGACAGTTTTGAAGGAGGCGTTATTTCAGTCGCCATGACAACAATTCAAGTCAGATATTGAAATAAGTGTTGAGCAGAAGATTTGTGAAGAAAATTAAATATTGTTAGGTGGAGTTATGTTGACAATGCTAACGCTAGCACTAGGGTTAATGCTAGGCTTCCTTTGAGCATCTTGTACATCATCATCATCATCATCTTCTGTGATGATGCGGTTAGACGGTGAAGGATTTTAACCTCAAATATGCTGCTAAATCCACAAACTTCTAGATGTATAAAATCGTTATTATTTTTACACCCTATATTAATAACTAACCACAGCTGGATTTTAAAAAGCACCGACTCCTTCACGTGTTGGTCTAAAAGATGCGTCAGTTTTAAAAAATACTCTTCTGTTCTGTCTTAATTCGCCTCATTCATTCATTTGAGGACCGATAGGCTTGGTTGTGACTTCCTTTGAGGCTTTTCATACACACCCACATACATACACACACACACACACACCCATACACACACACCCACACACACACATACACACACACACAGACACGCACACACACATACACACCCACACACACAAGTGCACAGGTCTCCAGGCTGTCTGGTGTCTCTCTCCTATGTTGATGGAGAATGAATGGTTGTGGTTGCACACATTATAATTAATAGTCGTCATTTAGAAGGGAAGGAAAAAAGAAAACAAAACGAAGCCACAACAATGTAAGTGTCTCCACTCGACTGGCATGACTGGTTGTCTGATGCCACACACACACACACACACACACACACACACACACGAGTGTGCATGCTCGGTTCCCACGGCGATTGCTAACATCCTGGACTTGGAACAATGGTGCTGGTTGTTCCATTCTGTGTGTGTGTGTGTGTGTGTGTGTGTGTGTGTGTGTGTGATTCTTTCTGTGGTGGACAGCGGGCGGCGAATAGGTTGATGACATCACTGATTGTTTATATTATAGTGTGTGTTTGTGTGTGTGTGTGTGTGTGTGTCTGTGTGTGTGGGGCACCATGAGGATGTTCTGCAAATCCGAGTGTTACCCAACACCATAAAAGTGTTTTATTAGTCATGATTGCATCACAGACCTTTGACCCCTGGCTTGTGATGTCAGTGCACACGTGTGCAGAACTTGATACACACTTAACCTCACAGTAACAATATTTTCATGATACAGAATATTTAATGTGGTATTTTTCTTATAGACTTAGTTTTGTTATTAATATCATAGTGTCATATTGCTCTAGTTGTTCAGCTCAACAAAGAGAGAAAATAAAACCCCAGACCCCCTCTCTCATACACACACACACACACACACACTGCGCACACTGCGCACAATAGAGGAAGAGGTGAAGTATTTCCTGTGTGTCAAAGCCTTTTCCTGTTTTGTGTATTTCAGTCCCGTGTGCATCGTTCATTGTCGCTCTTATGTAAGGTCCCTTTCCTAATTAGCAATTTCCTTTATTGACTTGTTTCCCTCTGTAGAGTTGCACACACACACACACACACACACACAGAAAGAGAGAGAGAGCTCTACAAAACAAAGCATGAAAGTCATAATGCATTTATTTATTGCATTTTAATGAATTATTTTAATATATTATTTTAGTCATTTCATAGAAAAAACCTAAGAAATCTGAATCAGCACCAAATCAATTTTTTTTATGATTTTAAATTGCTAAAATTGCCTGAAATTTGCCTGAAAAAATTATTTGTCTTCATGATCATAATTTTTGAATAATAAAAAAACAATTTATACCTTATTGCTTCTATAGTGACAACTTACACAGGGACTTGTATAAATGTGTGTAATTGTTGATATGGTAACATTTTCTAAGAGGAGACATTTATTTAACATTTACGGAAGGAGTCTCCAGTGTCAGAGGTAAAGCTGTAACTTTACGACATCTTCAGGACTTTACAGTTGCTTTACACTTTCTCAGTAACATGATAAGCTATGCTTTGTCTTATTAAAGTCTAGAGAAAGAATAATGAAAGGCTAGTGAGGGAATGACTGTTTATAGCTGCTATAACATAAGTGAGAACAGGAACTATCTTGTTTCACAGATGTTGCACTACATTAATGTAACTATAAATGGATAAAAAGTATATGCCCTTCGTTGTTGTGGTAGAAGATGTATAAAACACTTTGGTACATACATAGGAAAATAATCAACAAAGTTTGTGTGTGTGTGTTTTGTGTTGTGTGTTGGTGAGGGGGGGTGGGGGGTGTAGAGGGTTCTCTTAACACACTGCTTTGTTGTGAGATTGTGCTAAAGGCCCTGATGCCTGAGGAAAAGCACAATATTTACACACACACACACACACACACACACACACACACAAATGAAGACAGGAGGAGGATATAAGTTCCTGTTTTCAGTGTACATGTCAGAAATATTGGTGTGTGTGTGTGTGTGTGTTGTGGTCAAACAGAGGCAAGCAGAACAAAAGTAATCCCCACTGACCTCTGACCTCCTTCACCCAGCACCTCCCCCCAGCCCCCAACACACACACACACACACACACACACAGAAACACATACTGTCACTTCCTACATAACATAGCCAGACTGTGTCTAATCAATAAGCACAGCTTATTGCTTATGTGAAGTGTGTGTGTGTGGTGTGTGTGTGTGTGTGTGTGTGTGTGCAGTTATCCAGAGTTTGTGGAGTCAGACAGAACTAATCATTAACTTTTCCAGACTGCACACTGTCTCCAGTCTCGTGTTAATCAGCAGCCTCCAACCCCCATCTGTCTCTCTCTCTCTCTCTCTCTCTCTCTCTCTCTCTCTCTCTCTGTGTCTCTCTCTCTAGCAAAATGTTATCACTTTGTGTGGACTTTAAAAAGGTTGTATACTTGAATCTCCTTAAAAGGGAAGAGTTTGCCCCTGACCCACTGTGTGTGTGTGTGTGTGTATGTGTGTGTAGCACAATGACCAAAGGGAGCCGCTGTAGGCAGACGTAGTGTCGTTACCTGAGGCTATGCGTCTACACTAGGGATTTAAACTTCACACAGCGCTGTGTGTGTGTGTGTGTGTGTGTTGTCTTCACACTGAGTTGTAGAATAAAGTCAGGAGGGGAGACAGACAGGGAGGGGGGTCTTTTTTATTCAGAACAACAGACGTGGAAGGATCTCAGGGTCTTGAAGCACTCCAGACGAAGCTACAAAAGAGACATGGAACAGGACAAGAAGCCACCCACCTCCCTGTGTGTGTGTGTGTGTATGTGTGTGTGTGTGTGTGTGTCCGTCCTCATGTTGCAGGCTCTATTTTGGGAGCCTCTTTGCGCCTGGCTGTCACCGTGTCAGTTGGGTTGACACCGGGGCCACCCGGCCTACCGCCACCACGACGCCACACACACACACACACACACGGAATTACCTGTTCACACACATATCAGATGTCTTTTTTTTGCATCCAAAAAATTTGTTTTAATCATAAAATGAATGAATGAATGAATGAATAGATTTTAAATGCTATTAATATTCATAAATATTAAATTATCTTTTTCGATTTCAAAAATGATCACTTACAAGAATTAAGTTATAAAATACCATTTCAAAATACCACAAAAAAATTTCAAGAATATTTAATTTTATTTGTCATTTCTTCTGTGACCCAAGCGCAAAACATTATATTTTATTTTTAAAAAATATGTATATCAATTTATATTAATTCTAGGTGTTCGGTGATTTTAATAATTGATCATTTTAGTAACTGTTGATTTTAATAATTTACATCATTTTATTTACACAATTTTGTTTTAGTTATGAGAACATTGGCTCATCAAAAGTCCTGGTGGTGACGGGTTCCCATAATGCACTGTGGGTTTACATACGTTTACTTTAATGTTCAAATGCTGGTGTAATGAAATAAAGCATAAAGCTATTAAGTTTCATATGAACCACTAATTAGCTGATTAGCAAACTGGTGAAGTTGCTAGCTACTGAATAAGCTAATACTCTTAAACACTGATGTATGGGACACACTCGGTTTCTTCTCTTCTCATGCTACGTGCTTGGGCTCGAGCGTTAGCTGGCTAGTTTTGTATTTAGTTCCTAAACAATCAACATAGATGACAGTGTGACATGAGTTAGTGTGTGTGCAGACTTTTCTGAGTGTGTGTTGTATAAGAAGTTGAGTGTTATCCTGTAAAAGGACACTAAGCTGGCTGATGAATGCTTTAGGCTGTTTGTGTGTGTGTGAGAGAGAGAGAGAGAGAGAGAGAGAGAGAGAGAGAGAGAGATAAATATCACAGTGGTTTCAGGCTGTGATGACAAGCCCAGACAGGCAGCTATATAATGACCCCAGACGCCACGTCTCCCTCTCTTCCTCCCTCTCTCCCTGTCTCTGTGCAATAACAAACAGCAGGGTGTCCCAATGCCCACGCTCGAGCTGACACACACGGGGTTGGGAAGAAGAGAAAAAAAAGAAAGAAAGAAGAAGAGAGACACTTTAGGAAGCATTTAAAATGCACCAAGGAGAATAGTTTCCTTCTTGTCGTTTTTTTTATCCCCCCCCTCTCCCTCCCTCTCTCGCTCCTAATGAAGGCTGGGGATGGTGTAATGACAGAGGCCGTCAGTGATAAAGCGCCAGTGCCTGATCAGAGCTCAGCCAAATTACTGCCTGCGCTCTCCCTCCTCTCAGATGAAAGGAAGCGAATGAGGGAGGGAGCGAAGAAAAAGAGCCCAAATGAAGCAGGGATGCTGGGAGTTCCATTCCTCCTTTTTATTTATTTATTTTTTTTGTGGACTCCCTCAGTTTTAACCCACCAGGTCATACAGCCAGAGTAAATTCAATTCAATTATATATATATAACTAAGAAAAAACAAAGAAAACGCCTCCTGAACTCAGAATTCCTACTCAGGAACTCAAGACAGTCTCCTCAACCCAGAGTTCAGCAAGTGACATCATAGACAACAGCATCAACAGTAAAAAAAAACTTCTTGCTTTTAAACAAGTTACGCACGGAGCTCGAGCATCGAAAGTGACGTAATTCCGAGTTTCCGAGGTCAAATGCAGTGTAACATCAAGAGAAAGTCAGAGAATGATGTTTAGTTGCTATAACGTAAGTGGTAACAGGGACCAACTTTCTTGCTGTTACATGCAGACATATGTAACTATAAATGGATAAAAAGTATGATGTATTTTTTGTTATAAATAAAAAAAACTGTTATAGGAGACAGAAACACTTTGGGGAAGTTGACATGCAGAAATAGCAGAACTAGCACAGAAAGTAAACTAAGAAGAAAGTAAAGAAAAAAGAAAAGACTCCCTCTGTTTCTCCCCCCCTCCTGTGCTTTCCCGTTGGCTTGTTGCTGCTTGGAGCCAGAGTTCTGTGGGATTGAGATATGGAGAGACGGAGAGACAGAGAGAGCGAGAGAGAGAGAGAGCGAGAGAGCGAGGGAGAGAGAGAGAGAGAGAGAGGCTTGAGGCCATGTTAAGGGGGGAGGAAACTGGAGCCGGCGTGGCTCTGATAGTTTTTTCCCCTCGACTCCGCTCAGGGAAATCCACAAGAAGTGAGCTCTGTGTGTGTGTGTGTGTGTGTGGGATAGAAAAAGCCAGTGAGATCAATGTGCTATGCTAGGACACATTCCTCCTTCCACTCTGTTCAGTGTTTCAGCCTAGCACACTCGAGCAAATCTTCTCCTGTATTAAAGGAATACTCAGGAGTTTTTTAACTTTATCTCGATCGAGTGAGTTTGCAGCTTGTGTGTGATTACAACACGAGAACTTTGACATGTTTTACCATCATCTGAAAAGAAGTGATGCAAAACAGTGGCAGTCTAGGGGCAGCTGTTGAAGTCATTGAACAAAGACTCAAGCAAGACATCTATTCATGAATCCTTAAATCAGAGATGTTTGTGGAATGTTTGAGGCTAAACTTTCAGGAAAGTGTAACTAAATAATACATTTGTTTATTATTATATCGCTTTGTACAGCTTTCTGAGGTTGTATAACATTTTAGTAAGACTTTCTGTCAAATCCGTCTCATCTTTTGCTCAGAGTGTAAAGTTTGTAGTTTGAAATTTGCGTTAAATATTAGCACATTTTAAACGTTTATTGACCAACCGCATCATCTGCCCTTAGACTTCTATTAGAAGTGAGATGGGAGTTTTTCGGTTCTTTTCTCCGCGCAGGGAAAAAATTTTCATCCATGCTGATTATACATGGTGGCTGGATATCAGGTTAAAAAGAAAACTGAGATTTCCTTTAACGGTTGATGTTCTTTCTCAGTAAGTTCCTGGCACTTTTTTTTTTAATACGTAAGCCATCCTCACTCCTGAATACAGATGAAGGCGGTTCACCGCGGTTTCTTTTCTTTCTTTTTTTTACGCCGTTAGCAGTGTGCACAGCTACACACAGGAGATGAGCAGCACATCCAGTGTAAACACGTCTTGATGACGGCTCGCACATCTCCCAGTTCCTCGACATGCATTCTTCACATTCCTGCAGCGTTTCCTCCCTGACGCTGAAATCAAGGATCCGAGGGATGTTTGGCACCGGCCCGGAATCCGGTCCCGGGGGCGAGGGGGTGGGACCGCGAGGGGTTTCTCAGATTCAGATTCGGATACGGCATGCGTGTGTGAGGAGTGTGTCGGTGGTGGAATGCGTTCTATCTTGGTGCGGAGATTACACACGTTCTTCCTCTTCTTTCTGTATGTATCTGCACTCTGTCTTTCCTCTTCTTTTGGTGTGGCGATATGATATTATATCAATGTTGCGATATATTCGATCATGATACACTTTTCAGAGAATATCACAGATAACATCAGTACATCAGTACACTCAGTACACTCTCAGACAAAATGGTACTCAGCTGTGCCTTTCTTTGTGGGTGGTACTGCTATCTCTCTTTCACCTGGAACCCTGGATATAGTGTACCGTAAAAAAAGATAAATAATAATTGGATTGTAATTACCTTTTATAGAGTAAGGCTTTAAAAATCGAGGGTTCCACCTCAGTGACAAGGATCGGTACAGTTAGTACCCTTCTTCTGAGAGTGTACACCGACCACGAGCAGCTCACTGGACGTTTTCCTTATTATATGCTTTGTTTTTGGTAAATGTTTTTCAAGCGTATTTTCTTGGTTAACAATTGTGATACCTACTTTGATACATAAAGAGATCTGAAATCGACACAATATGATATTTTCACATTTATCCAGCAGTTTCACACTGACTCGCTAACTGTCACTGTGTGGTTAGCATTCAGGTCTCCTCCCTTCCTCTCTCTGTGTATCTCTCTCTTTCTATATCTGTCACTGTTTCATTTCCTTCATCTTGCGTGGTGAAGTTTGCTTTTATTCAGCTGCTATATTGGATACACACTTAGACATTCGAGTCCAATCATTAATCCCTGTTTGCCTTTGTGTGTGTGTGTGTACAGATTCCCAAGGTCTTCAGGAGTGTGGCGAGCGCGAGCACTGGTGTGTGGTGGCGTACTGGGAGGAGAAGACGCGCGTCGGCCGCCTCTATTCGGTCCGCGAGCCATCGCTGGACATCTTCTATGACCTACCTCAGGGCACGGGCTTCTGCCTGGGCCAGCTGTGCTCGGAGAGCCGCAGCGCACTTGTACACATGGTGCGGCCCAAAATCGGTTACGGCATCCAGCTGAGCCGCGAGGCCGACGGCGTGTGGGTGTACAACCGCAGCCGATACCCCATCTTCATCAAATCAGCCACGCTGGACGACCCTTCATCACGAACGCTGCTTGTGCACAAGGTTTTCCCCGGGTTCTCCATTAAAGCCTTCGACTACGAGAAGGCCAAGAGCCTGCAGAGACCCAACGACCACGAGTTCAGCCATCAGCCGCGTGCCGGATTCACCGTGCAGATCAGCTTCGTCAAGGGCTGGGGTCAGTGCTACACCAGACAGTTCATCAGCAGCTGCCCATGCTGGCTCGAACTCATCTTCAATAACCGATAGCCACAAGCCCCGCCCACTTCCCCCTTCCTCTATCGCCATGGACACGGACTGGCCCAGACCTCGTTTGGGACTATTTGCTATTTTCTGTTTTTTTGTGACAGAGTGAGAAAAAAAGTTCTCCAGAAGATTTTACGAGAGAAGAAAAAAAGAAAGAAAGGAAAACCCATGACGGGTTTTTATTAAAGACTTTAAAAGATTTAATTAAGTGAAATAAAAGTTAAAATGTATTGTTATATATAAATATATTATTACTTGTAAATACGAAGACGTTTTATATGCATCGTTATTTATGTATTGTGCAGTGTGTTGATAGAAATAGAAAAGATGCACTTTGCTTAATATAAATGCACACCGGAGAAATGCCAAAATTAAAAAAAGTAACAAATCTAATTTATTTCTGTGTTTGTGTGTTTTGTTTCATGGAAAACTCCATTGCACATATATAATCAGTCAGACTCGGAAGTTCTTCTGTAAGACTGAAAACATGGAAAAATATGGAAATTCCAACAAAACAAGGCAATTCCAGACTATACAGCCCTAAATGTTCACTGCCTTTCTAATACACATATTTTTCTTTTCATGATACCGATAATGATCTTTTGAGAAAACTGAACGTCCAGAAAGTTTTAAAAAGGCTTCAAAAGTTCTGATTTTTTTACGGCGTAGCAGCCAGAGTCCTGTAAATATTTCATCCACCTTGTTTGTAGCATGTAGCAAACATTTTACCTTTGTATCTGGATTCCAGGTTGCTGAAACAACATTAAACAGCTATGAGAAAGAAAATAAGCTTCAGGAAATCATCCAGGGACAAAATGTACTTTCACTACCGTATTTTGACAGCTCCTTTGTGTCTGTGTGTATTATATTCCTTCTCCTTTTTAAACACTATTTTAGGGAACACACTCGCCTTCCTCCCTCATTAAGACACTCTGACCTGACAGGAAGGAAGCTGAGATAATGGAGCACGTAAAAAACACATACACTTTTCCCTTGGATATGTTTGGTGTCTGAAGTTTGCTACTTTAATTTGGAAACTGGAGCTATGAGGCTAATGTAGCTAACAAATAAAGGAAGATTGTACCTGCTAGTTTAGCATGACACAATTGTCGATTTGTTCAGTATTTCAGACTCCATTATGTCTTTATCTGATACTGTTATCTATAAAAATAGACAAAAGAATGTCTCAGAGCTAAAAACAGTCTGATCTCCTTCTTGCAGCCGATTTAGCACATTGTTTTGTATCATGCCATGCAGGTAGTTAGCGGAGCACGTAGTTTTTAGATATGATAATGTAGTTACAGTTTGACTTGTATGTTTACATATTTCAACAGAGACTATTTCTGCATCTTTTCTATGAACAAATGGTTTTATTGAAGGAAATGTTTTCTTCTGAGGCAAGTCCGTGTCTCAGTTTTGCTAAGTCTGTTCAGTGCTAAGCTTCCCACGCTTGTTAGCCAAAACTAAAACCACCAAACATGCATTTGTGGAGGACTACAGATGATGTAAGGGGAAAAATTTGTAATCCTGGCTACAAAATTATGAGAAAACAGTCATTAGCATAATAAGCATTAGCATAAGGTTGTACTTAATAACGAACTCATGTGGTATTAGCATAGTCTTAGCATAGTGTAACAGCAACTGCACAGTGGTGGTTTAAGAATAAAAGGGAAATAAAAGAGAAAATTGGGTCATCACAACCGCTTAGAAGTGAACGTACCACTTTTCCAACATTTAAATTCTGAGCTTTAATTCCCAGCACACAGCACTGAACATTTTCTCCCTTAATTCGCTGCTTTAATTCAGAGGAATGGGGGAAGTGTCCGATTCCAGACGGCTGTCTAGACGCAGTCCCTCCTCCTCCTGCTGGCTCTCATATGGGTGTCTGTTGGGGGGATTAGGGCCGTAAGCCTTATTTACGCTCGACGGCTGAGCCCAGACCTACATTCCTACAACCCGGATTCCCCTCTAACCCCACAACCTGAAGGCGGCACGGCAAGGACAGCCAACACGAACACAGTCTGCAAGGGTAGGGGTCAGATTCCTAATGGACGTGATGAGCAGGAGGTCTTGTCCACCACTACATCTCTATCCCTCTATATCTCAGTGCTGAGTATCAGTATTGTCACCGTGCCGTGCGTGTCACTCTCTGTGTGCTGCTAATGCGTTTAAAGCTGATGCTGTGGCCTGAGCTGCTCTCACCATGAGCCCTTGGAAGGTGATGCATTTCTCTAATTTGGCAGTGCAGTACCAGAATGAACTTTATCTGTAGGTTAGGAATTCTAGCCTTCACTGTGAGGCATGAACCTTACACTGCAAAATATTCAGCGTTACTTATTCAGGCTTCCTTCAATATTGGTTAAAAGACTTCTTTAATATCTGTATTTGTAATCATTTTATGTGCTTAATTATCTAATAGAAAGTAGAGACTGTGTCGATCCGATACCCAGTATCAGTATCGGGCCAATACCAGCAAAAAAATGATTGATCAGATATCAAAGCAAACATATTGTATATCAGATCCTGTAACAAATGGCAAAGATTGGAATTGGATTTGGGAAAGAAATTAATTTTCAGAACCGGAAATATGTCCATGTAAAGAGACTTGACTGTTCGTTCTTTTATTAGGATTGATTTTATTTTAGTTCTACTTTATATTTTATTACATTTATGTCAAAGAATTTGACTGTGAATTGCTTCAGTTAAAAAAAAAGTTTAGTAGTTTTAAAGAAAACAACATCAGATGGGTAGCAGTACCGGCTAGCAGCTACTCAAGGTTTCAGTATCGGTAACAGAAACAAATGGAGTATCATGCCATCTGTAATAGAAAATAATAGAGATCCTTAAATAAAACTACAATATTGCCAGTTACCAAATATTTTTTTAAAAATATCGCCAATATGTCAATACTAGTGCTAGCATATTTTGATGTTACGTAACAACCTGGGCACTTAAAGTAAATGTTTTTTTTTTTTTTTTTAAATACATTTCATCATTTTTTATACATTTTACTTTTGCATGAAAAAAATTGATGATGTCACCCTCTGATGTAACTCAATTAATTAATTTGTTTGTTTGTTTAGCATCTGATTTTTAAGTCATTAGCTTTAGTCCAAAATTTTGTTTGTATAATAGATTTTATAGCATCATTTTAAACATGACATATAAATAGAATAATCAGATTTTGACATTAAATTTAAAACTTAAACTCTTTGACACGGTTGTAGTTATTAAAAAACTCATTCATCCATTTAAAACATTTATATTTTCAGTAATTAATATTAAACTTTTTTCCTCACAACTGTTTTAATTTTAAGCCTACATTTCACTTTATTTCAGTTTTTATTTGTTTTCCATGTTTATTTTACAATATGTTTTACATGACTAGAATAATATCATAATATCATCAATATAAAAGCTGACATTCATCTTACACTAATTTCCAACAACTTTCAAAAACTGTAAAAATACAGCTTCCCTTTTTGCTGTTTCTTCATATTTTAGCCTTTTTTGATATTGTTATAATCATTAAACGAATCCAATGTCTAGTCAGCCAAGCTTGTTGAGTATCAAGAATGTGTCTGTTTAAAACTCACACTCACTCACGCACACACACACCCACACACACACACTGATGCCTGTGTTAGTGGTGCAGTAGTCTCAGAGAGAGATAAGATGAGGAATGCTTATGTCTCGCGCGCCCTGCTGCCAGTGTGTCTGCCCCTCTGAGAGAGGAAGTTCCCTCGACTCAGCAGGCAGCTTGATGAATGAACTGCACTTCTCCCAGCTGCCCTGCACCTTCACAGAGCTTGTGCTCATGAAGAGACGCCCGTGTGTGTGTGTGTGTGTGTGTCTCTATCATCTGTCCACAATAGGTCACTGATTCCTGATTCACTCACAGGTCCTGGATATGTTTGTTTAATGGATCTTCATGGAATAGCTTCCAATTCTATATAGTTCTACCATGAATGCTAGAATACTCACAGCAGGATGAAGGTATAGGAACGTAATCAATGACGGGATGGCGTGATGGAGTGTCAGGTTGATTATTTTCCAATAACAGCATGTCCTAAATTGTTTTATTCACCTTATACCACAGCAATTTGTCAACAAAATACAACCTATTGTACTTTTTATCCATTTATAGTTACATTTAATGTTGTAGAGCGTCTGTGAAGCAAGTTAGTTCCAGTTATCGCTTACGGTATATTTCTATTTGATCCTCTTTGCTAAGACACCAAAACAACGTTTGGGGGTTGCCTTGGTTCTGAGCTTATTTATAATGAAATAAACTGACTGGCCCGTGTGACACATTCCTCAAGCATTTCTAATGAATTGAACTCAGTGTTACCGTATGGTTCCACCTAAAATCATTTGAACAGCGTTTACAGTCCAGTACTTTATTTGCCATGATCTAAAATAAAATGCACAGTCAAAACACCGAAAGTTCAAAGAGCATCTAATCTGATGTTGCGCTCTTTTCTTGTCTCCCTCTTTCTTTCCTCATAAATCTGATAAGGCCGCTGCCCTCATGAGCACGCTCTCTTTCGTTTTGCCGTTCACACGCTAGCAGGCATGCAGTCAGGAGGCCGTGTGTGTGTATGTGTGTGTGTGTGTGTGTGTGTGTGTGTGTGAGTCAGAGCTGGAGCCGGACTGTCTACAGCCGCCTGTTGGCCAGCATGCTCTCTCTGTCTCTATCTCCCCCCTCTGCTGTTGGTTTGTAGAGCAGTGGGTGGGCTTCCTTTGCTAAATCCGAATCAGAATAAGATAGGGATAAGGTTTAAAAATACAAATACCAAAAAAAAAAAAAAATATTACATAAATATAAATATACAACAAAGGAGTTCAGACGTAGCTTATCTAGATTGACAGGTGTATTTAGACTGTTTGGTAAAGGTTAGGTGTGGGCACAGCAAAAACAAATTTAAAGTATAGGTACTTTTATTTTTATCCAAATAACATGAAAAAAATCAAATGTCCTAAAAATCAAAATTGACCTTTTTCCCCCATTGTATCATATTGTACACAATTCATAAATATCCATCACTAAAAAGAAACAAAAAGTATTTCCATAATCTTCAATTGAAATGCAGAGATTTTTTCTGTCTTGATTTTTGAGTAGATCAGCATTCATGCTCCAAGTGGGAAAAAAATTAATGAAAAATCTGTAAATCTGTACATTTTTCACAATCTGATCAAGTCCCAGTGGCTAACCCAGAACTGCCGTTTAATTCAGAAGCACAGATCAAGTCTAATTATGCACCTTAAATGAATTGTCGAGTTACAGGGAAAGCCCCGGTCAAGGTTTTTAAATAATTCATAAATCTTCTCATTATTAGCTTTAGCTGTAGCTTCTGTGGTTTAAAGATCAGTTTAAAGATTACAGAATTTCTTTTTTTGCAATTTTCTCATGGATGATTTGAGTTGGGCAGGACTATATTTATTAGATTTGACGTCACAATTTGTCATCTCAAGACAGTTATATGGGGACTGGGGACTTTGTCTTTACCCCAACCACAGAAACTAACCAGAGTGACTTCTTTCCTGCTCACTAGACCTCTATGCTTTGCATTTTAGTGGAGTAGTTTGTGCATGGTAATAGTAAGCTGTGAAAAGAAAAAAACTGTGTACTCCCTGAAATACAGTTTTAACTCAGATGTATCATCAGAAGTATCATATTACAAAAGAACATCATATGACTTTAACCTGTAGTTATATACCTTAAATAAGTATTAAAGCTACACTATTTTCACTTTCTCGGGTAACTTGCGGTGCAAAAGATGTTTCCCACGATACACTACCCACTGACACAGTTTGGACCCCAAAAGTACCCTTTTTACATGTGTGATTTTTGTGTCCGCCTAAGCACTAGTCTCTCTTAAACCAGAACCCCATCCCCCCATCCCTCCTCCCCTAGCTCCGGGGGCAGATAAGGGACTTTGATGGCCGTCTGCACTGTGTCACAGGGGAGAGGAGCATCTGTCTGCAGGGGGCTGGGGCAAAAAGAAGACAAAAAAAGAGGTTAAAATACGGGAGAGACAAGAAACTGAAGTGAAGGATCACTGAGACCTTGCCCTGAATTGTTCAAACGGTTACAGTATGCTCACAAGCCGACTGTCAGCCAAAGCCAAGCACACTGAAGCCTTGTTTCCTTAGTTACATATTTAGAGGTTCAAATGCAAGGGAGGGAACAGAAATGTGGAAATCATTCACATATTCCTATACCACAAACCCCCTCCCAACCTTTTTCCTCTTCCAGTAATGTGCCAGGCTCATTTATGGCACCTCACCACTGACAAAATGATGGGAAGAGGCTAGATCAGTGAGTAAAGATGAGACTGGCAGGGCTTAGCTTCACTGTTGGAACCAAACGTGTTTTTTTTTTTCTCAGGTCTTGGGGCTGGAAGGAGATTCCTCAGCCTGCAGAATGAAGAGAGAAAGGGAGTTGGCTGGAGGAGCGTGCGTCATGGATCATGGATAACTCGCTTCACTGAAAATATATCGCCAACTGCAATGGTGGCACGAAGGCAGCGTGAAAGCGCCAAAACTGATCTTGCTTTGAAGTGTGAAATGATCAGATCCTGTAAAGCATCATAACATCTTTCTGCCAAAAACAAAAGCAGGTACTGATAGAAATATAAGTTGTGGTAGTAGCAGGCATTTACGATTCCCAAAAGGGAACTGATGAATCATAACGTTTATGTAATATTTGGCTTATATGGTAGATTTATTACTAAGTTCAGTGAGTATGTTGAGCTGGAAATGGGAATCTCAGGCATTTTCCTGGAATGAGAAGGGAGTGCTGGACCAGTGTCCTCTCAAAAAGATTCAATTCATGCAAAGTTTTCTCAGCAATCCTGTCAACTTAGCACATGTAAACTAGCTGGCTAGGTTTCTCAGACCTTCTCTTAGCTAGCTAGAGGAAATTTAGCAATATTCCACTCAGAAATCCTGTCAGGTTAGACAAATCCTGGCAAATCCTGTGGTGAATTTACCAGCAAATGCAAAGAAAAAAGTGATTCCTGAAATTCTTTTTTCTGACTTTTTTTTTTTTTTTTTTTTGGATGATTTAAGTTGAGCGGCACTACACTGGGTAGATTTGGTGTCAATCAGCTTAGTCAGCTTTACTCGAGACGGTTATATGCTATAAGGACTTTGTCTTTACTGTCTCTACTGTCGTCTGTGATAATGTTCTACATTTCTGAATTTTTTTTAAACAATGGAAGTGCAGAGCAGAGAATGAGCAGAGATTGAGATAATCATGATCTACACCTTGCACAGTAAAAAAGGTGGGCAAGCTGTATTTTTGTCTATTTAACCCATTTATATTATACTTATTATTTACACTTTATTTATTATTCACACATTTACAGGCAGATTCTGACAATATTTTTCATGTCTGTATGATAAAATCTCACAATGTGATGCATGTAAAAACACAAAAAGTTTATCTGATCTTGCCAAGCTTGCAAATCTGATCTTGCTTCACAACTCTAAATAAATAAGCAACTTGTTCCCGTGTGATAGTAAGCAGTTAAGTGAGAGGACAATAAAGCTCATTTTAATCTATTTTAGTAAACCAGACACAGCATTCACGCTGCTTCTGCATGTTACAGTGCCAGGTTCGGCTGATCCGTGTAGCTTTTTAAACCAGCTGGAGTGCACACAACTGCAGTCCTACCTGATTTTGCTGTTTTTTTTTTAATGAAGATCTTGTTGATAGATATAGGTACAAAATACAGCAACACACCACTTGTGTAAAAGCAAAGCACTGTGGAAACACATCTTTGTTGTTCCTTGTCGCTTTTCGGAAGTTTTACATTGCGTTGTGTGTAAGACACGCCAGCACAGCTCTGATCAGACAGAAAATGAGACATTTCGTTATAATTAAATGGTAGTGCAGGATGTAATTTTTTGAATCTACCACCGGTAAATGCTTATTAAATGATCTTCAGTATGTCAAAGAGTTTTTTAAACCTTAAAAATCCTGACAGAAATCCTGTTAGTTTGGATTTTGTTAACTAGCTAGCTATTGATAAAAGCAAAAATTATGAAATTGCATGCAACAAAGTAGAATTGTGTATTTAACTAAGGTCATTCTTCTTAAAACTTTCTTTTCCTCCCTTCCTTCAACATTAGCTCTTGGTCTTTCCAAGTAAGTCATTTTAATAGCACAGATAAAAATTGATGATAATGTTTAAAAGAAGAAGGGAAAAAAAACCCGAGCGTGTCAGGGCTGTGGTTTGAATCAGGCAGGTTATAGCTCAGGAGTGCGAGAATTGAAGTGGTCTAGAGGTCAGTGGAAAGGTCAGGAATTTGTAGACTTTTCAGTGTGTACCTCATGCTTGAGGAATGTGAGCGTGAGGAGAAAATCCAGCGAACAGCCTGGCTGCATCTCTCCTGCCCTGTTTTGGCAGTTTGGCGTCAACAGACAAACACCTAGACGTCAATTACAGCATTGCTGACATTTTATTACACCACTACCACAACACAAAGGCACTCTGCAAACATGAGCTCGACTGACTGGCTGGACAGCTAGAACCTCAGAAAGGATGAATTTTGGTTGGAAAGAGGAAACGCTCTAAGCCTGGGAGCAGGACAGGAAGGGGAGAATGTGTTATAAGGGAGAATATATTAACAGTAACTGTGCCGTTAGTCTTCATTTCCTGGCAGTTGAATGGCACAGAACCACAGCACCACCAGTCTGGCACCGTGGAAGGGGGATAGAGGATATTTCAACATATTTTATTCTGCTGGATTTATATTTAAAAACGTTTGACAGTTATAAAAATATATCGAAAAAAAAACATAAATAATAATATTAATCTGTACACCACACACATACACACACACACACACACACACATATTGATAGATAGATAGACACACTTATGTTTGTCGCAGAGACAACAGATTTTCAATTATCATTCATTAGCAAAGAAAAAATAAAATTAATTTATTATAGGGGCATTTTGTTGTGTACATTAGTATATTTTCTATAAAATACTATTATGCTATTCATGATTAATGTCAAAATCTAATTTTAAATATTATCAGAATTAGTTTATTGAAGCATAATTCTGTACAACAGATAGTTCACACTTATAGCTACAACATACACAGCACTGCCCAATTCTCAGATTTGATCGGTTAGAAGGTGTTGTTAGTATTATTATTATTATTATTGTTATTGTTATTATTATTATTATTATGATGATGATGATGATGATGATCGTGGTACACATGGTACAAGTTTCCAAAGAAACAGAACATTCTGAAAAAAATAGTTCATCATCAGTTGTGCAAGCAAAGTTCTTCTGAAGCTGTAGGAGGTGAAACCATTGAATATTTTTAAATTTGTCAATGTTTAAAACATAATGTTCATCCCGAAGGGTTTTAAAGATTCAGTATTGTAGATGCACTCTTTAACTTTTCTAGGTTCACTGCTGCCACGGCAACAAAAAAAAATGATGCTAACAGAGACGTTTTTAATGTTGTCTCCATTGCTACAGGAAAAGAGAAATCCTTCAAGATGCCTGGCAAAATGATCAACTAACATTTTCATGGTTTCTCCAGTGTATGGAAAAGCATGAGGAGGACAAAAAGGCTCATATAAGGCCCGCACTCTTGGAGGGTTCTTCAAGGTTTCCCGTGATAATAACGGTTCTTAGCCTCCTTTTTACTTGTAACGTTTTCTGATAAGGAAACTCTGTGGTGTAGGGATGCACGTGAGATCTTCCTTCAGAGGGACAACCGAAGAATAGAAATTTTCTACATTATTACATTCATTTATCCAAAACAACTTATGTTGAAGAAAGGCAAACACTCCAAGAAGTTAAGGATTAAAGCGCTTGCTCAAGGGCCCAACAGTGGCTCTCTGGCAGTCCCAGGATTCTGGGATTTGAACTTCTGTTAATCACCAGATCCGAGTCTTAACCACTGAGCTTCCACTGTCCTTACACACAGCGCCGGAGGAAACTGCTGCATTCCTCGGCTTTTTCTGTATATTAGAGTTTGTATCTGTGTGGGCAGCATTAAATACAGCGGTTAGACAGAGTAATTGGAGGCAGATTAAATAAGAGCAGGATACAGCAAGAGAGAGCGACAGAGAGAGAGAGAGAGAGAGAGAGAGAGAGAGAGAGAGAGAGAGAGATTGTTCTCTGGCTGTTGTTGGAAAAGCTGAGTCGCGTGAATTCCTATGTGGATTGCTGTAAATTACAGTGAGGAAGCGCACACACACACACACACACACACACACATATATACATACATATAGACACACACATACACACACACAGAGAGAGAGAGATAACAACAGATCTCTTAATCATAAGCACACATACACACAAACCCAATACTTAGGCCACGCCCACCTTCCACATTAATAACATCTGGAAATCTGAAAATTCTTATGAATTCTTTTAAAGACACACATTAAGAGTCAGAGGATTAAGAGGATTTAAATGCCCACAGGCATTCACTCATTCATTCATTCATTCTTTTACTTATTTATGACCAATAATTCTGCGTGTTTGAAAATGAGCTAATAACTGTGTTTAAAAGAAAACAAACAAAAGAAAAAAGAAACTGCTCGAAGTATAAGGCTTTTAAGAACTTATCTTATATAATGAACTATCTAAATAAACCTTTTAAGGCTTATTTCTATTCTGCAGCTAAGGTTCAGCGAAAAAAAAAAAAAAAAAAAAAGAGAATTCAATATGCACAATTTTCCTCTTACCTCAAAAATAGTTGATAATTTTTTTTAGATTTAATGAACTTTTTTTCCACTCTACTTTTCAGTCTGACATCTAATGTCTTTTTCTCATCTTTTCATACTAAGTGGGTCAAAGAATACTTTTATCAGTTGATAAAAAAAAAAGAAAAAAAAAAGATAAAATCCAATACAAGACCTGGAAGACCGAGACCCAGCTGCACCACAGAAAATAACACTGTTGCTAGGCAACTGGGGAACATGGAGCTAGCTAAAGACTGAGGCTAATAATTTAGCAAGCACATAGCTGTTAAGTCATTTATATGGATGAAGCAACAGCATAGTGACAGTGGAAATGTGACAAAGTTATTGAGAATATCAACATTTTCCTCAGATGTGTTGATAGATTACTAAAAAAAATTCCATACCACTAAAATTATGTTATTAAAAATCTTATCATTTAATGCTAACTGATCTTTCATTGGTTTTCACTAATGTAAGAAATATCAATTTTGCTATCACAAGAGTGGGACGTTCATAGGAAATCTACTCAAAAACCATGTTTGAATTTTTTTTTTCCTGCTTATACAGTATTTGAAAATGCACACTACTGCAGGAGTGTGTATTCTGCGTATATGCTGTGTATAAACTGGCAAATCCTTTATATATGGACCAAGTAAAGGCCCAGTGACAGTGGAAATGAGACAAAGTTGTCATGAATATCAACATTTTCCTCAGATGTGTTGGTAAATTATAAAGAAAAGACTCCATATGACTAAAATTACATGACTGAAATTCTTAGCATTGAATGCTAACTGATCTTCTCCATAATAAGAAAACTCAACACCGCTATAACAGTATCTGAGGTTTTTTTTTTCCTGTTTAAATATGAATCCTTTGACTATCCTGTTACTTTAGGAGTGTGTATGCTGCTGTGTGTGTGTGTGCTAGCGCTGTGGTAGGTGTGAACCTGCCTCTGTCTGGAGCAGCAGGAGGGACAGGACAAACGTCTTCCCCAGCAGAGGAGCTCCTGACTGAGCACAGGCCGCCTACAAATATCCCATAAATCAATTCTCCACGGGGATGAAGAGAAGGCTGCGTCAGGGAACTGCCTTTAATCCAGACGCCTTTTATCTAATTAAAGTGTCTGAAAGAAGACGACGGGGAGTCCAGGACAACACCACTGATATAAACACACACACACACACAAATGAACAGAGAGCAGACACACTTGTGGACAGTCTATACACAGCAATACTTCCACATTCACTGGGTTACAAAAGCAGTCACAACAGGACACAACTTAATACACACACACAGACACACACACACACAGATGTCCACAAATCACCTGACTACACACATACATAGTAAATGCATTTGAAGAAAAAGCTCAAAAAATGACAAAAATGCACAACACAAACCAATACACATTTACAGATAAGCTGTCTTGCTCACTCAATCATGTGCGCGATGATGGGGGAGTCCGGGACAACACCACTGATATAAACACACACACACACACACACACACACACACACACACACACACACACACACACACACACAAACACACACACACACACGATCTTACTATCTTCACAAGGACCATCCTTTGACATAATTATTAAAGAAGCTAGCCTGCCAAATAGTCAGTAACTGTCACGTATTCCAATCCTTGTGAGGACATTTGGTCACCATGAAGATATAAAAACATGTGCACACACACACACACACACACACTACCAGATGCCCACAGAACACATGACTGCACACAGACATAGTAAATGCATTTAAAGTTCAAAAATGACGAAAAACACACATCACACACAAATACACGTTTACAGATAAGCCGTCTTGCTTACTCAATCACGCACATGCACACACACACGCACACACAGGCTGTCAGTGTTTGGTCTTGCCAGCTGGCTGAATGTATTTGATTCTTATCTCTGATTACAGCACCAAACAACCCACTCATACAATCAGCAGCCCTGAAAAAGGCATTTCGGTCCCGGACCATGATAAATGCATTGCAAGGAGAGGTATGTAGGAGGGAAAGAGGATTAAAGGGCGGGGTAAGAAGGATGAAGAAGAATACAATGCCTTGAGAGGGATTAAGGAGAAAAGAGGAAGGAGAAATGAGAAAGGAGGAAATGGATGAAGAGGACGCAAGAGTGTGGTTGGGCTTAAGTTATTGTACTGTTTACTCTTTACTGTTTAAAGTAGTAAAGTAAGTAGGTTTGCTCACTGAAAGATTTAATAATAATGAACCAGCACTTCGTCCACTTAATTATGCCAGTCATCAGTTAATTAGGATATTGATCTATAGCTACATGTTTGTTCCTTTGTGCAACGCTGAAGGGAAGAATGTCTTACTGTTCATTCTCCATAAACTTCACTTATACTTTGTTGCCATTTTATAACTTGTAGCTACACTCATTAGCCATTTTATCACAAACACCTACAAACCTAAAAATATGGAGCAGTGGCAGAAAAGGTTTGCTAAATCAATACAATAGAAGAACCATTTATGGTTCCCTAAGGCTAAGGGTCTCAAAGGTGGGTCCATGAAGTACAGCCAGAGGTCCAGTTTTCTAATTTGTGTTACAGTGGTGGAAACCACAATCGTCAAATGGACGAAGACGTCTCTGCCACCAACAAGTCTAGTCCTTCTTGTTACTAATTTGTGTGCCAGAAATACCCTTAAAATATAGTTCAAATGTGGAAGCTATGGAAGAAAAACAATTTCAGACATTTGACCTTGCTGTGACCTTGACCCTGTTTGGACCAATTCCAAAATATTATCAGTTCATCTGCTGGTTACAAAGATAATTTCATATAAATCCTACAGACATTCAACCGCTTGTTCTTGATCAAATAATGCGAATCTTGGAAAGACACACAGACACACTGATGGATGCACAAGCGTGTGGACTGAAGGCAAAAATTGCAGATAGTGATGAAAATGGGTCTTCAGTTCCTGACCATGAAGGTGTATGTAACATATTTGTATGACAAACAGGAAGGAAGCTATTGAAGAAAAGCAATTCCAGACATTTGACCTTGCTGTGACCTTGAACTGTATTAATACTACAAATATTCAACCACTCATTCTTGAGATATCACGCTAATGAAAATCTCGGACAGACGGACGGATGGACGGACGGACGACCCGAAAACATAATGCCTCCCCCACTCAGTGGCAGAGGCATAAAAAGAAAAACAGAAAAAAAGAAATGAAAATAAAGGACATTAAATAAAAAAGAAATAAATAAAATACAAACGTAAAAAATGATTAATCACATCAAGAAATCCAACAAAACACAATCAGCGAGCAAAACTGGAAGAATATATGGAAGGAAAAAAGAAAAAGAAGAGAAAATGAGGAAAATTCTAGAGAGTGAAAAATTCTGAGTAACAAAAATTGCAAAGGAGAAGAATGGATCTGACGTAGATGTGCAGAGGGAACAGTAGTAAATATTGAAGCATGTTGATTTTATTTTATGTTGCCAGCTGTTAGACAGACAATAAAAATGCCAGATTATAGAAATCTACTCAGTGCTCCTTTAATTGTTCCTGTAAAGTGAATAAATAGAGGCTTATTTCAGCGAGCAGCTCCTACGATCCTCAAAGCTCACTATTACTCAGCTAACTCTCAAGTACACTAGACCTAACACACTATAAACCCACTCAACTCCTCAGCAATTATGATGCTATTCCTGTACTATAGAACCCAACTATATAGTAATCATGCATGATGATTATGGCTACAGAAGTGTGAGGGAGAACATATGTGTAGGCTTCCATGTTCCTCCTCTTCTACAAGCCGTGTGGAAGTTCTCCCAGGGTTTCGCCATCTGCCTGATGGAACCTCACTGGAAAATTTTCACAACCCAATGATCACATGCTCACAGAGAGAGATGGCACATATTACATGCACATTTGTCTGTTTGATGGTGTTTTTTTTTTGTTGGTGTAGGTGGAAGCTTCAGCTCTATTTTTATATTTAATGATTAAATATGATATGGTGGCGTTGTAATTGCCAGAGCAGTGCGATCAGCAAGGTCTCAGCCACGGTTGAAGAAAGGGAAAAAAGAAAAGCGATTTTTTTTACCCTAGACAGCTTCGACAGCAGAGAAGTAGAACATTTTATCAAGATAGGGGTCCATTCATCATAGTTTTCCTAGCTTTTCCACAACATGAAGCAAAATGCTTTGAAAACATTGCATTAAGTAAGGAATAAAACACTTGGTGGTGTGCTGATATTGGATAATAATTAAAGACAGGGTGGTGTGATGCAGCAGAGTTACAGCAAGCACTCCATAGCTGATTATTTTCCTATAATAAATTGTCCCAAAGTCTTTTATTCCTCTTATACCACAGCAATTTGCTCCTTACAGTAAACTCCAACATATGAACAAATACACGTGTTTTTAAAATCTGTTTATGTGGAGAGTCCACCGTAAAAGTTTCTCTGTAAGTTGTTTCTATAGAAACCATAACAATATGAGAATCAGGGCATTAATATGAACCTGAGACTTGTCTTGTAGCTGAATTACTGTCAGAGCTGCTGTTATAGAAAATTAATCAACACCTTCTGACCAATCAGAATCGAGTTCAACAGCGCTGTTGTGTAAAAAGAGTTAACTCTGACCATGGCTGTCACTAAAACCTCCACTTCTGCATTTTAAAAATCTGGCTTCTGGAACTTTAAGGCCCAGGAAGAAAGCTACAAGTTCACAAAGCCTAAACACATTCTTTTTGATCAGTGTCTCCAGACATCTTCGAGTTCTTCACCCCTATTCCTTAACACCATTCCCCTGTAACTCATCACAACCTGCTGACTTACTGAGCTAAAAAATGATAGGAGAAGCAACTCAGTATTAGCAAAGCACCAGCCTGAATGTGGAAGAAAATAAATTGAAACCTCATGAGATTCAGGATGTGTTTTGGCCAAAAAATGCTAATGAAAACAAGCAGCACACGTTAGCATTTTTTTTGCTGGCTATCCCTTTAAGTTTGTCCAACTTGGACTGAGTAATGAGAAACGAAAAGGCTTGAGTTAATCTTATATGCATCTAATGTTCATATCAGCAAAACAGTGGTGTTCTGGGGTTCTTGAGAGGCTTTGCCATGAGTAGGTCTAATGGTGACCACAACACAGCCCTCCGAAAGTAGCGTTGTAAGAGTAGCTGTTTGAAGACGTGGTGGCTTCACCTGTCTCAGAGAAAACACATTTTAATGTTTACACTTTCAGGTTGATAGCCATTAAACAAAAACAGAAATCCAGCCTAATTAGTAATGTGTAAATTGCGGTAAAATAAGAAAGGGGTATTCTGATTGAGATTTCTAGAGACTGATGTGACCATTTGTTTTTTTAAATAAGGGAATATCAAATGGTGGGCGTATATTTCTCATATATTTATTGGTGGTTGGGAGGGAGTATAAAAATATAATCAGCTACAAAAATTGAGTTTCACATAATGTGGTTTTGTTTCTGTCCCGTCACTGGTTGATTACCCTATCGTGTTCACCTGTACTGTGTTAAGCCTTTGATTAGTTTGTGTATTTATGCCCTGTTGTCTCCACTTCTCATTGCGAGTCTCGTTCATTTTAAGTGACCTTTCTGAGCTGTAGTTCCTGTTCGTGTTTCTTCCAGTTTTCTGACTGTTACTGTTTCTGATTATGTATTGTCCTGTCCCGATGTTGCCTTCCTGTTTATTGACCCATGGTACGGACACTGACTGTGAATTTTGGATAGCCCGTAATAAAACATGCTGAGAATACACACTTGCGTCCTGCTTCTTAAAGAATCTGAGTCTTGTTTTGCTTTTTAAATGCAGATCTGGAATGATGTGAGATATATGAGAGTCAGTTAGTCCATTTATTAGCATAATATCATCAGTGATAAGCAGTTTTCAGGAGTACGTGCATCAAATCAGATTTGATTGCTTTTTCCAGGAGCTAAATGAAAATATGAACTGGCTCCTGTCCCAAACTTACTGCTCCAAAATAAACCCTTATGCTCATTGTGTTAATGACAAATCCCATATAGGATGTGTGACTCACATGATCTCACATGATCTCGGTCTCAAAGGTATTGTTCTGCACTGGATACTCAACGCGCTTGGCAGCTAGAACCTGCAGCTTGATCAGAAGCACGTACACATACACACACACATGAATAAAAGCACATACACACACAGGGCAGCGAACAGAACAATATGTGAGAGCAGTTCGGGGGGGGGAGGGCGAGGGAAGCCGGAGATTGGGTCAGCAGTGGAGACAATACAGGACCAGTGAAACAGTACAGATGAGTAAAGGTGAAGTGAGGTGACATGAGGTATAAACACAAACACACGCACATATATATGTAAAATAGATATATGCACTCTCTCCACCCCTATTTTATCATATCTTTGTACTTGTTGTTCTCCTCTCCTGCTTCTGTTTTATTATCAGTGGCTGCGTTCATCAATCAAAAAAAATTTATATTTGCTAAACTAGCTGATTACGTAAACACTGAACTAGCTAGCTTTGCTAACATTACCTCCAGGTATTTGACTTTGTAGCTAGTCAAGTTCACTAACAAGTTAGTTACTAACTATTATAGTATGTATCTAAAAATGATTGCTAGTAGTTGACAAAAGTTTGCTAGGAAACGAGTAATTTATTTCTCTGAGTAATTTGTTTAATTAAGACAAGAAGCCACATTCCCTATCAAGTCACAAGTAGATAACATACTTGTAACTAATATTAGGTTAACTATATTGTGTGATTTATCTAGTGGCCAAATTTGCTAGCAACGAAACTTGGCTGTAATAGCTGGAGCACAAGCTATGGGGTGAAACTGATTAACCTGGGCGTGATGTGTTTCTATAAATATTTACAGAAAAACTATGAGGGGAAAAAAAAAGACACACTAATACTCTTGGCTCATCTGAGAAGTATAAGATGAGAGGAAGTCTGAGCTCGGAGTCTCCGAGAGCAGCCTTTAGCGAGCCAGCGAGGGAGAGCCAGCCATCGACTCACGTTTTGCAAATGGACAAAATTAAAACAGATTTTAGCAGCTTATATTGGTCCCCTTTCATGGCCTGGAGTGTGTTTTTAAAAGCCATTTCTGTTTTGTCCCTTTACAGGCGAGTCTGTAAAAACAAAGTTATTAAAGCGGGAAGCGATGAATGGCTCCAGTGTGCCAGGCAAAGCAGGCGTATAAACCAGGCCAGATCAAAGAGCAGCAATGAACCCATTTCCTGAGCCTCTCTCCTTCTCTCTCTCTCCCTCTCCCTCTCTCTCACTTGTTTACTCTCCCTGACTCTCTTTTTCCTCAAAATCTCTCTCTTTCCGGGCTTGGCCTTTCAACTTTTCACTGGATAATTGGCTCTGATTTGGCTTTAGCCTGAAGGGGAATATTCCTGCATTTCTGACAAGTGTTCGCTGGCCTCTTACTGTCTGTTTCTGTCTCTGCGTCTGTGTCTGTCTCTTTCTCTAGGGCCTATATATCTGTCTTTAACACTGTATATTTTTCCAGCTTTGCCTGTATGTAAGTGTGTGTGTGTGTGTGTGTGTGTGTATTTGCATGTGCGTATTGTGATTCCTCAGTCTGTCTGGAAGAGAGTCAGACAGTAAGAATTGTAACACTGAAATATTTGCGGTTGATTAGGACTTCATGATTAACAGGATGTTAGTACATCATGAACACACACACAGACCAAAAAAAAACCAGGCATAACTTGCCACAGAAAGTACAAGTACATGCTGTGTGTGTGTGTGTGATCCAGACATTTTTACCCATGCTGAGACTAAAATAAATAAATAATCCATGTTCTAATTATTTCACTTCAGAAATTCACTCAGACACACACATTTCACACACTCTCCAAAGGATGGAGAGACTGATGGACAGATGGAGAGGTAGACAGAGGCAAACTGATACATGGACAGACATAAAGATGAATAGGTAGATGAAGAGATATAGAGACAGTTAGTTGGATAGGTGGAGAGGTGGACAGACAGATGGATGAGTAGATAGAGAGATGGACAGACAGATAACTATGAGGGCCAGGCAGATGGATTGATAGATGAAGAGGAGGACAGACAAATTGATGGAGAATTGGATAGACAGACAGGCAAACGGATGGAGAGATTAAATCTGTTTGAATGATTATCAGACAGTCACGGATAGATGTACAGATAGATAGAAAGATGTATAGACAGAAAGATAGATGGAGAGATTTACAGAACAAACAAACTGATGGATGGAATGAGGGACAGACAGACAGAAAGACATTGAGAATAGACAGATTTATCTACTTGGAATATTAATCACAAGCACTCAGTTTTAAAAAAGATAAACAGGTCTAAAACTGAAAACTGAGAGAGACACAGAAAGAGAGAGAGAGACAGACAGACAGACAGATAAAGATAAAGAGACAGGCGTGCAAAGAAAGCGAGTGTGAGAACTGACAGGAAACGTTGTAACCGTCGCCTTGCGCTTCACGACACTCGCTCCTGCACCGACAGGAAGTTGAGGTGCGCTGAGGCCGTGTGGGGTTCCTGTTTGGGCGGAGCTAAATACACCCACTCACATCTCAGCTTTACTAATAATGCACTCTATAAAGCTAAAGCATTACTGATGATTCTCTAAATTATTCATCTCACATAATAAAGAGGCACAGCATAAATAAACCATCAGAAACACGTGAAAACCTCAGCGCATGTCTTAATTAGCATTTTAACTCGATTTAGCAAAATATTCTGCAACAAAGCTTTTTATACATAGCTTTTTACAAAAACTCTTGTGTATACCAAGAGAAGATACAGGACGTACTGTAATCAGAGCACACTGCAGGACTGAGTAAACAAGATTTTGCTGTAGCTGTAGGTTAGAATATATTCAGGGTGACTAGACAAGACAGAAGGCTGGTGGTATAAGCAAGAAATAACACACTTGGAGATGTGCTTTTACAGGAAAATAATCACTGATGGTGTGGCGTGATGTTGCCATCACAAAGTTGATTATTTTTCTTTAACAGCACACCCTGAAGTGTTTTATTCCTCTAATCCCACAGCAATTTACCAACAATTACAATTTTTTTTATTCATTAAAGATTGATATGTCTTGTTTTTTATCCATTTATTGTTACATTTAATGTTGTGGAACATCCATGAAACAATTTGGTTCCTCACACTTGAAGTTAATAAGAAAAAACACAAAAAAAAAAAAAACACCCCAGATATTTGGATATTAAATTTGAACTATAAATTGGTGTCATTTATTAATAAAAAAATTGTAATCTTTGGCAATTCGCTGTGGTAAAAAGCAGAATAACACACTCCCGACCACGTGGTTATACGAAAATGATCCGCCTCGGGGTAGTAACGTCAGACTGCATCACACCAAACGCATGGTGGGGAGTGTGTTTTTTTGACACATCAACATAATCTTACACACTACTGTCATACACACAGCAGTCAAAAACACACTCTCTGCTCAGAATGCTTCACATCTTCACAAAGCACTAATAAAGTACAGTGAAAAATGGAAATCCATAAAACAAATCCATAGTAACAAGCAATTATGTGATTTTTCTAAAAATCCAATTAAGGAAAAAAAACAGGAAAATACTGATGGAAACCGTTATTTAGATCTCTGGAGAAATGAGACAATTAGCAGAGAACGTGTATGAGTGTACCAGGCTGCACAATTACTCAAAATACTGATTAAAGCATCGTGTTTATCATTAATATTAACTTATAAATGTTTTAGAGGTATTGATGTGTGTGTTATGGGCTCCATGTCATTAACACTCATTTTTATTTCATATTTTGGTTGCTCTTGTGTGTATAAAGGGTTATTGATTATTATGCACATTTCTGTGTATGTGTGTTTTAAGTGGTCCCAGTTGCATACTGGCCTGAACAGTGTGTGTGTGTGTGTGTATATATATATATATATATATATATATATATATATATGTTTTTGTGTGTGTGTGTAAATGTGTGTTTATATACATAATTTATCTTGGCCCCAGTTGCATGCTGGTTTGTACATCAGATTACTGTATTTCTCTGCTGGCTAAATATTAAGAGATCAATTTGTTCCACACTGTCCGTGCGTGTGTGCATGTGCGTGTGTGTGTGCGTGCGTGTGTGTATGTATTGTGGTTTTTCTTGGTAAGAACATGACCTGTTTTGCCTGAGAAAGACTACATGTGCTTATGTGAAGTGTTTGGTCTGATATTCTGATGTTCTGATGTGGGCTTTGTATAAAGTACTGTGTATGTGTGTGTGTGTGTGTGTGTGTGTGTGTGTGTGTGTGCGCAGACATGTCAGTTAAGATACACATATGACATGTAAAATAAATAAATAAATAGTAAATCAGACACCATCAAGGAAAAAAGATACGTGGTCACAATCCTATGTTTTACAGTCTATAACTTTAGAGGATCTCTCTCTCTCTCTCTCTCTCACACACACACACACACACACCCACACCCACACACTCCAGGTATATACTCATCCATCCTTCAATCCTTGTCGAGTTATACTTGAACATAAGGCAAGACAATTCTTGTAAAATTGACACTTAAATCATATCAATTATTTTTAATTTTTTTAAATAAATATCATCTTAAAAAACTGTTGAAACAGAAATATATTTATTATATAAACATTCATGTAGGTTTATTTTACATTATTGGCAGGAGTCTCCAGTATCAGTGCTTTGTAACCCTCTTTGTATCAGTATCAGTGCTTTGTAACAGGGAAAGCTGTTACTGTAAGGTTTCTGCTACAGCAAAGGCTTCAAGCTTTTTGTTTTCTTGATAACAAGAACAAGGTAACAAGCTGTGTTTTTTTTGGCTTATTAAATTCAAGAAACAAAGACAGAGAGGCTGTTGAGGGAAAGACTGTTTATAGCTACTATAATGTAAATGATAACAGGAACTGATGTGTTTCGTGGACGTTCCACAACATTAAACTTAACTCTAAACAGATAAAATGTACAATATGTCATTCTGTAATAATAAGAAGAAATCTAACTGTTGGCAAAATGTTGTGGTACGAGAGGAATAAACACTTCAGGATGTGCTGCTCTAGGTAAATAATTAACAAATCCATAATTGCTCACCTCCTGTTTTTTACTGGGCATAAGGAAAAAATAATCCGTGCTTCTTCTTTTACAATCCACTGATAAATGATGCTAAAATTTGAACAGCGTGTCTTTAATGTTGGACATATTGAGATAATTAATAAATAGGTTTGTGTTTGCAAAGCGTACTTAAAATCCATGACAACCTTAAAGTAAACGCAAAATTAAGATAACGAGTGCTACTGTTTTCTTGAAATAATAAAACAAACCAACAAACAAAAATTGCTTGGTTGGGCAGGATAACATTATAACCCATGCTTCATGAAGCTTGGAGGAACCTGACACATTAGAGATGTCTAAACATCTTTGTTAGTCTTCTGACTACAAACTGAAACCACGTCTGGACTTCTCATCAAATATTATTCTGCATGTCAGACAATTAGTTTCCCCTGAAAGTAAGTTTCAACCACTCCTCATTGTATTATGGGGATTTAAAAAATTTTTTTATTTTATACCATTTATCTACTTTATACTCGAACTCTTCCTACTGTACTGCATCCCTCTAGACCAGAGGAAGACAGGTTCCCTGTTTTGAGTCTCAGTTCCTCTTAGTTTCTTCGAAAAATGATCTCGGGGAGTTTTTATTTGTCTCGGTTACATTCAGTTTGGTGTCTAGCCTCGAAAACAGCTGGTGTTAAAAGTGCTATGTAAAGACAGAGAGATAGAGATCTCAGGCTAGAACTGTAATAATGTAGCTCACTCTATGAATTAGGAAGAAAGAGTAAGGAATAAAACACCTGGGCTATAAAAAGAATGCACTATATTATGGTGTTTATAACACTTTTGAACACTTTGGTGTTTATAACAATCACCAACACTAAGCTGAGTGTAATCTACTGAATGTATATTATTAACAGAAATATAAGTATATACTGTATAAGTATTATAATAGCTTGTAAGCTGTATTTGTGAGCTCTAAGTAAAGTGATGCATACTTTAAACATAAACGTTTATTAAATCAGCTGTTTTATTTCATTTTTCACCATTTTTGCCTACGTAAATGAGCACTAAATGTACAAACTTTGTTGTAAAGTTTTGTAGTAGGTTCTATAGTTATTTGTAATTCATGTATTAAAAAGAAAAAGCCAGGTCTCATAATGCATTATGCAAATAATAATGCGTTATGAGTGCTGGTTATAATGTTAACCATCCATAATGCATAATAAAGATGGCTAGAAAGAGGAATTCTCATAAATAATTGTAATGTGAATAATGACTTACGAATACATCATAACATCATATGAATGTGTTCATAGTTCATTATAAATATAACCTTCATAGAAAGTGTTTACTGATATTTTTTTTTATACATGCGCTGTAGGCTGATTGGCATCTCTAAATTGACCATAGTGTGTGAATGGGTGTATGAGAGTGTGTGCAATTGTGCCCTGAGATGGACTGGCAGCCCGTCCAGGGTGTCCCCTGTCTTGTGCCCTGAGTCCCCTGGGATAGGCTCCAGGCTCCCTGTGACCCTGTGTAGGATACGCGGTACAGAAAATGGATGGATGTGAGCTTAGAGATTTACATCCACAGTTAAATTTTAAACAGTTAGTAAAAGTAAAATCCCTAAATTGTGGATGTGATGGCCATTGCAACAGATACTGCGTCTGAACCAATAGGAACGATCGTCATTACTCTATTGAGAGAGAAAATGTGCAAAATGAAGTTTACAGCATGTGTAATAGCAATGCGTAATAAATATTCTCTGATGCAAAGCTGTTAAATAAAACTGAAATGTCCTCTCTATAGTGCTTCTATAAAAGAGAATGGAAATGTATTTCAGAGATGGTAAAATGGTTGAGTAAAGCAGTACAGGACTGATGAACACCTCGTAAACCTCTCCAGGTTTTATAAATGTGTGTGACCCTGCAATGACCTTGGGAGAAAAAAAAAAGCAGGTGAATACAGATGTGCATATTCCATGGCGACAACTGTGCATGTACAGTACTGTGCAAAAGTCTTAGGCACATGTAGAGAAATGCTCAAGCATAATGAAATTAAATGTTTTCTAAGTCAAATAATCTACTGTCAATAAAGTATTTGGCGTGGGAATTTTTAAAAATGCATCTTCTGGGGACTTTGACAGAAAGACTTGTTTTTACCGGTTAAAATCTGACAGCCAGAGGTGGATAAACTACTGATTATACTTACAGTATTAAAGTATAGATAAAGTGTCAAAATCATACTCAGTTAAAATTGGAAGTATGGAGCCAAAAATTGTACTGAAGTATGAAACAGTCATGTTTTCATCTGAAAAGTACTTACGAAAGTACTTACCAAAAACTGATCTAAACAAGATTTTTGTTGTTTTTGGTTTTGTTTTGTGTTAATTATGCTAGCTCCTGGAATCAGTGCTAACTTAGCTCAGTATAGCCAGTTAATGTTTGAAAATTAGCTAAACTTACCTCAACATGCTTTTTTCACATTAGATGCCTTCTAGAGGGGTGAAGGAGATGGCGAGTCTTTACTTACTCCAGCATACTGAAACATTTTACTGAAGTAGAGCCAGGGCCGCTCATCCTCAGGTTTCACGCTCCAGTCTGGTGGATTATACATCTTTAAACAAAGCATGAGAAGGTCATGGCTCGCATGATTCTTGATAGTTTTTCTATACTGATGAACTTGATACGATGCTGAACTGTGCCCATTCGACTGATGTGGAGCGTTCAGTGATTGGCTGGATGAGGAAAGAAGAGATCTTAGAGATTTGTATTGATTAATTTAAAGGTCTAGATAAAAAAATGTAAGCAGTAAAAGGTATATTTTTTCATGGAAATGTAATTACATAAGTATTGAATTTCAATAATACTCCAGTACAGTATAAATATGCAAAAATAATATTTAAGTAATACAAGAAATACAATTCCTTAAGTATCATCCACTCCTGCTGACAGCCTTCATTTTGTTTTTGTCTGAAAAGTGATCTGTGATATGTCACTTTCTGTTTACCTGAATATTGTATTTTGGAGAAAAAAAATGTTTGCAAACCTAAAAACTGCATTTTTTGTACTGTTGCAATAATGCAGAAGACATCGAATAAGCATCTAAGATAAAATTTGTATAAAAAATAGAGTGGCTAAGACTGTATATTTAAAATAATATATATATTTGTATAACAAAGTTATACAATCCTAAAAACAAAATAAATAAATAAATAAATAAATAAATAAAGATGGTGATGATGATGATTATTATTATTATTATTATTACTATTACTATTATTATTATTATTATTATTATTATTATTATTATTATTATTATTATTATATGGAAATCAATTGCATAATAGAATTCTGCGAACTTTGGCTCTTCTTGCCTGATTTCTTTTTACAGACTGGAGTAAATCTGATCAAAACCCTGCGTGCCGATCTCTACTGAAGTTTTAGATCAAATCAATCTAATATGCTCAATACGTCTTTACTCTGTAGTCTTAACGGCTGAAGGATTCCCATAATGCACTGCAGGTTAACTGTGTAAGAAATGGAGTTACACAGTGTTGGAGTTTTTTAGTGCTTAGAATCGCTCTGCCTCATCCAAATTTCCCAACGATCATGAGAAAGAAGAAAAGTTCTCTCATTTTTTCCCTTTATTTTACATAATATTGTGATATTGAGTGATGAGGTCACTTTGAAAGTACAACATTGTTACCTAAATTATACATTTTAAGCAAATCAGTAGAATGTCCTTAATGTTCTCATAAGTTTAGCATTTACGCTAGTTAATCACATTTTGCCTTTTTTGCTAATTCTGTGCTCACGAAAAAACATTAACTCTGTTATTCATTCATGTGCAAAATGCAACATGTTTCAGCCAAGAAACCTTGTTTAAAAAATGTTTACTTTGATACAGTTACAGGCCTAGATATCACCCTAATCATGGAATTACCCTTACATTTCCCTTTTGTTTCGGTTTTTGGTTTTAACACTTAATGAGCACTCTGTGTGTGTGCTTTACGTAGCCTACCTCAGTGTTCTTACAGTGACTCTGCTTTCGAAGACATTTTTTTGTCTTTAGGTCTTTTGTTTTTCCATCTATTAGTGCGTTCTTCAAAGTTAATTACCCACAAAAACGCAGTCATGGTCTGAAAATCTTGCTCTTGCTAAATCTCTGGCAGTAATTTGACATGCTAGCTATTGTTTAGCGGCGGATAAGCTTCAAGCAGGACGCAAGGTTGCGCCATTCTGTACCAGAACACAACCAAGGACACCAGTCTGGAGGGGAAAAAAAACCACACACACACACACACACACACACACACACACACACACCTCACACCCAGGGGACTTCTGGTAAAGAGTGAGAGCTGGAACAGATACAATTGAAAAAAGAGAACTCGGTGAAAGGATTAACAGAGGGAGAAAGAAAAGACAAAATGAAAGAAATAAAATAGTATGCCTGTAAGAGAGGTCACAGAGAGAGGGAGATGAAAAGATACACCAAGAAAGTATTGTCTTTTTCTTTCTCAGGCCACTGCAATTAACTAATGATTGTATTTTAGTTTTAAACAACTGTGTTTAAAATCTTCCCAGATCAGCGACTCGACATACAAACGCACACGATTTGCAGCCTTCTCTTGGAAGGAAATTGAATGTTAATGTGCTGACAGCAATCAAGCATTCTCTTGCTGATTTACCCTGATATACTGTGTGTGTGTGTGTGTGTGTGTGTGTGTGTGTGTGTGTGTGTGTGTGCGCATTTGAGAAATGAGTATCAGGATTTAGAGGAAATTCATAAAGGAAACCATGACCTCACTAATCTCTCTCTCATTAATCTGTGTTTAGTTGGTCCTGTGCGAGACAAACTGTCAGCTGTTACAGAGCACTGTGTGTGTTTCCTTTAACACCTTCTTATTTTGCTTGGCCATCAGACAAAGTAAAAAATAGGTGAGAAGAAAAATTGATTACATGGAATATGTTCCGGTTTGTATAAACATTTCTGAAGAAAAAAGAAAATTTTTTTAAAGGGATATGCTATTCATCAGCGAGTTCAGTACAGTAAATAAGGGCTTCTCAAAGTTTTTGCTACCAGAGACCTGTTTAACTGAAAAAAAAAATCAAATAGATAAATAAAATCTTGTAACGTGATGCCGATTCTCTTGAGATTTGGAATTTTTTGAATGAATGTCAAGAAAACAATGTAAAAGAAAAAAAAAGACCTAAACACAGAAAAAATGTCTTCCACAGCAGAGTGACTGTGTTATATCCCGTCCTGGGTTTTTTTTTTGCCTAGTATAACTGAAACAAATATCCGTAGAACTCGTGATTGTGAAAGGTTCATGTAAGGTTCATGGATGTATAGCGTTGAAAAGGTAGTAGTGCATATGGTACAAATCCTAAATGCTGATGCAAAGAATTACACTCACGTCTCTTCGCTGTGTTTCATGTGTCTGGTTGGCACCCAAAGGACTGCGCTTTTATAGCTTGCCTGGAGCAAGGTCAGTTCCACCGGTGTGAGGAATCCAAACCCTGCTGCACTCACACCACACTGTGTTACTGATCCTTCTGTTTCTTAAGCCGGTTTTACACTGAGAACGATTTCAGCAGTCTTTAAAGATTATTTCTCATCACGCTGTATGAAGTCTAAATAAAATCTATAACGAACTGTCCGATAATGTACGTTTTCCATGTCAGATTATACGATGAAGATCCTCTAACGAAGAAAAGGGCTACGTTCTGCGTACGTATCAATCAACGTGATTCAGAAATCAGCTTGTGCTCGTGGAAAAAAGTGAGTGAGTTCGTTACCATGTTCACGTTTCTACATTACATTTACATTTCAGGCATTTTGGCAGACGCCCTTATCCAGAGCGACTTACATTTATCTCATTTATACAACTGAGCAGTTGAGGGTTAAGGGCCTTGCTCAAGGGCCCAGCAGTGGCAGCTTGGTGGTTCTGGGGATTGAACTCATGACCTTCCGATCAGTAATCCAACGTCTTAACCACATTTGCCACTAGTATATATTTAGCATATGTAGCTTCCTGGTGAGTTTGGCATCATCCTACGCTGTCCTTTTATTAGTCATTTATTGGTCGTGAGTGTCGTAGCAGTGCTCATACTCACGTCGGCTTTACACTGCACGAGTTTCGGTCTGATTTCGCTAGACAAAAATCGCACATTGTTAAAGAATGTTTATTTGTGAGGTGTTTGAACACATAATGTGACATTGATCGGCTGATTAGTGCCATTATGACCAAATCTCAGAGTGTGAGCGCTGCTGCGACGCTCGTCTAAAAGCCACCAATAGGAAGGCGGCATACGATGAAACAAAACTCATGTGACAGCTTGAAATACGAAAACGAAATATGCTAATGGACAGAAAAATCTCCTTATTACCTCAAGCACACTTGCATGTTTGTGTGGATGCGAGTCTGTTATCTGCATGAGCCGTTTTCCCGATTATGCTATTTGCAAAACGTGGTAATTTTCTTTAATCGCAGGTCTATCGTTAGAGCATCTTCATCGTATAACGAGACATGGAGAACACAGGTTATCACACAGTCTGTTATAGAATTCAGCCAAGATATTTTCAGATCATGTGCAATGCGAGAAGAAACAAACAATCTTAAACGATTGCTGAAATGGCACAGTAAAATTTTTATTTAAAAAAATTCTGATGCCACCAGAATTTTGTCACTCACTATTTTTAGTTGCAATAGCACTGAATTGGCAGGCTGTGAGCGAGTCACATTATGCGTTCTAAGAACTCAACTTTAAAGAATTCTTTTACGATGTGCGATTTTTGTCTGCGAGAGCAAAATCAGGCTGAAAATCATACCCAGCTTTAGAAAGAACTATTTTCAGATTGAGATCCATGTCGATGACAGTGTCCACATTAGCAATGGCAGTTTGAGTGAAAAAGCAAGGAGGATCCTCGACATGTCCCCATGATAACTGTCTCTTTGTCTGGTTCACACGACGGATGAATTCCACCAACCGAGACGACCTCTGCTCCACAGGGAAAGAGGCTGTTAATGCACGCGACTGCCATCAGCCATGCAGGAGGTTAAGAGTTGCACTTAACATGCAGGCAAACAGCGAGAGAGAGAGAGAGAGAGAGAGAGAGAGAGGGCATTTCTACTGAGGTACATTAGTATAACAATAAACTACTTTATTGCACTAGCTCTATTACCATATATATTGTGCCTGTGGCATTTCTTTCCTGCCCCAATGTGCAAGGGTGCATGGGTAATGAGAGGATGACATTATTAAACCATTCACATTTCCCAAAACAATCAAGAGGAATGAAATCAGCGTAATTATCGCTTATGTTCATAAAATCAATAGTAACCTCTGTAGCACTTCATGAGCACTCGTCCACATAAACTCAAATAAAAATATTTTTACTGAAAGGAAACTGTAGGTTTTTAATCACCGACTACTGACCTAACATAATGTCTGAAGATTACTGGCACAGTAACATCAGTTGCATTGAGAAGTGAAATTGTAATGCAGGTAGAAAAATGATAAAAATGCATCGAGGTTGGTTGCATGCATTCATTCCTTTAGTTCAGATGAGAAATGTTAGTAACCAAAATGTATAGTCATTTTGTTTAAAATGTATTTAAGTTTGATTTACATGTATTGTGCTAGCTTTGTTGGCAGATTAGCAAAACAATCTAAATGTACTACTGTAGCTAGATACACTTCCCAGAGACACAAGCTATCTGTGCTACTTCCTTGCAATCTTTATTTTTCTTTATACACATTTAATGAGAGGTCGTATATGGACAGGATAAAATGAAAGCACAGTTACATGTTTTTCTTCCATTTTTGTGCCTCAAACAGTAAATGGGACTTAATTTCAGGAAGGAACTAAAGTTGTGAGTGGGGAATAGAAGAAATGGCAGACCACACACACCATACGAATTGTCCCAGGAATCATTTGAGCCAATCATTTGGACCTGGGGCAAGTGAGTGTCGTCAGGCTGTGGAAACCCTCACGGATATTGTGACATCATTGAAAAATTTTATTGTTCTGCCAACAGAAGTGTAAAAAGTACCCAAAGTCTTACCTCAAGTGAAAGTGCAATTACTCATCTTAATAAATTCTCTGGTGAAAGATGAAGTTCAAATTCTGCATTCCAGTTAGAGTTGAAAAGTTTAAACTCTTGAATTTACTTAAATTATGAACATAAAAGTATCAAATCACAAATTCAAATCACACACTGAGGTAAGTTACTGATGATTAAATTACTGTAAATTGAAAGTGCAGCTTTCACCAAAGAACCCAGGAAAATATTAGCTAGTTTTATTGCTAATCTCTCATATGTTAGCTAGCACAATAATAACTCAATGCAAACTAGCTGAATGCTAATAGCTAGCTGTCACAATACAAGTAAGTGCAAGATGGATTGCAGTGATTATATTATTCAGTATTCAGTCTCATTCTTGCTGTTACGAATTTAGATTGAATCCTTGAAGCTGTCTGATGCTAAAAAGTCATGCTTTACTATGAACTTGATACGATGCTGGATGAGGAAAGAAGAGATCTTGGAGATTTGTATTGATTAATTTAAAGGTCTAGATAAAAAAATGTAAGCAGTAAAAGGTAAATTTTTTCATGGAAATGTAATTACATAAGTATTCAATTTCAATAATACTCCAGTGCAGTATAAATATGCAAAAATAATATTTAAGTATTGTAAGGAAATACAATTCCTTAAGTATCATCCACTCCTGCTGACAGCCTTCATTTTGTTTTTGTCTGAAAAGTGATCTGTGATATGTCACTTTCTGTTTACCTGAATATTGTATTTTGGAGAAAAAAAATGTTTGCAAACCTAAAAATTGTATTCATAATTTACAAATAAATGATTATAGAGAAATGTAGTTTGAAAAGAAATGTTCAAATGTGCTTGAAAATGACGTGAGTAGGAAGTAGAGATCTTTTGAAATGTAAGTAAGAGTAAAAATTATGAGGTAAAAGAAATCATTGTACCTAGTATCTAGCATGTGTCACAACTAAGGACAAATTTCAAGTATCTAAAAAAAAAAAAAAAAAACACTTTCAAAATTTAAAAAAGACAAGCTCATCACGGTGGTCTGTGTGGCAAAACATTTCTTGGTGTCTTTCTTATGTTTACATGAGTAGATTATGGATATTTTATTAGCATTGCTGGATTTATACATAACCGTTGACTGGGAAGCTTTGAAGGGAATATTTTTCCATTTGGTAATGTTTACAACAAATTTGCTTCTACACCTGATACAATAGAGCTTTTTCATTTTTGTTGTGTTTGAAGCATTAGTGCAACATTGGCATCAGATCCTTGTTGAGAAACCTGGAGAGATTGAGATGAGCAAACTGGCTAGCAGTTGGACGACTTATGCGCATTATGTAAAGGAAAACAAACTCATCCGAGTTTACGGTTTATTCGTACTCTTTGATATAACATAACAATATACCAAACAGCATATTGAATAGTTTACTTCCCCAAAGCCAAGTTTGGTACGGTTCAATACTGTTTACTTTATTTTCATAGCAACATCTATAAGCAAGCACAGAAACATCACTACCCACCAGCAGCGAGCAGAGCAGCCTGCCCATGTAAGTCCATGTCCTCAGTCCTGGAGCTTCTGGTGGCTTTAGAAAAAGCATGGTCATTTAACCTGTTTCTTTGATCAAGAAAAAAAGTACAGAAATGTCATCAAGACATTTTGTACTTCTCTTTTTATGTGTCTGAGTCAAAGATGAATAATACCTTCTGTTCTCTGTAGTCACGTTTCCATGGTAGAACCCTTTTTAAGAACCCAGGAACTTTGTCAGGAACTCACATACTTTAGGTTCAACCAGAAGAAACAGGGCTGATCTTAGTTCCTGCACTTTAGGTGAATTTCCACCAAAGGAACCGGGGCTGATTTTAGTTGGGATTTTTCCGCGAATCAGGTTCTACTGGGCGTGCACCTTGCCGTTCGAAATTTCAAAAAAAATTGGTCAAACACAAGCTTCACAATGACCAACTCACTTACCTGCCATTTAAAAAAAAACTGTTAGTATCTAACAAGCAGCTATGAAGGTTTGTTTAATAAGTGGTTTCAGTGAAGGCAAGGTACACCCGTGTCTGAAACTATAATCAGAGAAGCATTAGTCACCATTCCACCCAATCATCAATATTACAGGTACTTTTGGTGGATCTCAGTATTAGGAGGGAGGGGTTATTCCATTAAGCAGGTCTTTTTCTTTAACACAGTCCATCTTTAGGGGATCTAGGCCTGATTTTAGTTCCTGTGCCATTGTATACTGTGCCAGATACTTTTCTGCAGTGTTGATTGAGATTATATTGAACGTTACCAATGGGCCACATTGTACTGCCAGAAACCTTTTTAGTTCCTGCTCCATTTTTGCACACAGGGACTATTTGGTTGAAGATGAGATGCTGTACTGAATGTCACCAATTGGTGATAATCACTTTCAGAAACTTTTATCCTGTTTAGGATTGCAGTGAACCTGGAGTTTATGCCATCAATACTGGCCGCAAGGTGGGAGAATTCACCCCATAGGGGACACTAGTCCATTGCAGGGAACCAAACAGACACACATTTACACAATCACTATTCACACCTTGCATGTTTTTGGATTGTGGGAGGAAACCAGAGAACCCAGAGAAAACCCAAGCAGACATGGGGTAAACATGCAAAACACCACACAGCACTACATCCCATAAATGCCAACCCAAGCTCTGGAAAGAACTGGGGATCCTGGAGCTGTGAGGTGGCAACGCTACCTACAGCATCTCCGTGCCACCCTTTGGTCAAACCAGCTTCAAATAATCCCAAACATAAAGCAATTAGTAAGGCTTGTTTTATAAGCCACTAGAAGCAGTGAGGCATGTTATGGCCACACCTCTGCATTTACACAAGCGCTGAGTCAAAATCGTTGAAGCATGAAACACAACCCAAGCAGTCACGACCACACTATCACTCAAAGTTTGAGACTTCCACTTTCAGAACTTGATCAGTACCTGACATGCATACAGAGAAAGACAGAGACAGAGAATGCTTTGTGGGTGGTGGGTGAAAGAAAGAAGTGAGTGATTGTTTTGGCCATGGATGCTGCAACTGTTGCATTTTACACTCTCTGTCTCTGTGCAACAATGCAGCATTCAATCTAATGAAAACACAAACAGGAGAAAAGCTGACGCCATCACCTCCACAGCAAACAGACGAATGAAGAGAAGCGAGAGTTGGTCATCAGCCACTCCAGCTGCCCTTCAGCCCAGGCTCCAGTGCTACTGGGTGAAGGAGACAGAATGAAGCATCGCAGTCTGGCTCCAGGGCTGTGTAACACATGCATGCCCCACCGAACCAAGCCAACCACAGCGTCACCAGTCCCACGCACACACTCTACTGCCATTGTGTCCTATTCAGCCACATCTGATACTATAGTCTGCCCTGTCAGAAAACAATGAGGCTCCAGCTGGTATGTCTGTGCACATGTACGAGTGTGTGAGAGTGAGACAAACTGACGCTACTTCTGACACGTGGTTGGGCAAGCTGGACAAGACTATGAGTCATACAATGTGGCTTTTATACAGAGGGAATGCACCGCATTAGCTAACAAAAAGCATGGATTAGCAAATGACGCTGATGACGCCTAGACTGCAGGGCAAATAGGAAAGCCACTTAGTTTTGCATGTTAGCCGTTCAATTGATGCATTAAAGGTCACGGATTTAAGGATCAAATGCATCTAACTGATGATAATTTTCACACAGAAAATGTGAACTAAGTTGAAAAATGGGTGCTGACAGCAAGAGCACCACTGTTACTAGGATACAGGCCTGTATTATTCACATAATTGCAATGCATTTATAACCCTTTTCCACACACTTGGTGTGTGTGTGGGTTGTAGGTCAGAAGTGAAAAGTTAAGGATGCCACTATGTTCTATGAACAGACAGTCAGGTAAGAGCCTGGGAACACTGTGCAAATTTTGCTTCATTGAGAGAAATGCAACTGCTGAGAGTGCAAGTGCAGGTAGAGTCACAGATTATCATACCGTAGCATTTACTGACTCTTGTAGTGTTTAGGGGAAATGGGCCACCAATGTCCAGGATTTCTCCTAGCACTAGAACTAGGACTTTTCAGCAATTGTGTGAGGTACAGAAATGCCTTATAGTTTTCACCAAAACACACCCTCGTGCTAGTCCAAATAGAAGACCATTTTGGTGTTAGAAAGGCGTTAGTACAACTGGTCATTAGTGAGATGGTTGGTCTTCAGTCTTTGTTTGAAGTTTCGGCTGTTTGGAGGACCAGGGAAAGCTCATACTACACAAGAGTCTTCTTTATCTTGGATAGTGGGGCAAGTCATTTCTGTATATGTGGAACAAAGGAAACATGTTGTAGAGACGGGTTTTGTGGCAAACGGTCAGACAGAAAATTGGAATTTGGCCAATCAAGTTTTCCAATCAAAATGGACAAAAGTCTAATCAATTCAGCCCGTAATCTGATTCCAGTTGTGAAAATGTCCATGATGCTCCTGCGCCGAAGTCACAATGAAATCTTTAAATGCCATTTTTCCCTCTTCCTAGACTATTGTAGTTTTCACAACTATATATAGCTGAAAAGAGTTTTCCACAAATATCACTTATTCCTATAGAGAAGCCAGCATAGTTTTGGTTAACAAACCTCCCAGAACAGTAAGTAGAAGGGCAACATACTTTCCCTTGACAAAGCATGCTTATCCAAGTAGTTATTTTAAAATTACACGTTAAGTAGTGATTCTCTGAATGTGCTCGTTCATGTAATATAGGTAGAAAAGCAGAAAGCGAGAGCTCAGCCATCAGCATTGAACTTGGGGTTGTAGCCATTCTTCAGGAAGAACTTAAAAACATGCATACCCCAAGACTTGGAAGAGTAGCCAATCGTCTTGTGGTAGGTGGTCAAAGCCAAGAAGTTACTGGTTCAGGTCTGGCCTGGTTTCTCTCAGAATTGCTTTTGGGGTGGTTGGGTAATGTGGGCTCCAGGGAAATAGTTAGGGCTCTGTCAGAAAGCCAAGTTTGGGGAAGTTTGGTTTCATCATGTCTTGAATGATGACACACTATAATAGTTTGTTCCACATCCTGCAATATATTTTAAATCTGTGTGGCAGCAGTTAATGAGCAAAATGGTCAAACTGTAGATCCTTTGGAGGGCTATGCAAAGATACATTTGCTTCCGAATAGCCAGGAATAGTAAAATCCCCAGCAGTTTTTCCGCATTTTCTGCTACAAAAAATCTGCCACAGGCATACAGAAATAAATGTGTTCATTGCAGTGACATCATAGCCATGAGAAATTTAATATGGGCTGTCCTGGCAGATTTAAATTTCATACTGTATACAGACTGCTACCCACGGTGTATGACATGTAATAACACCTCACACCATCGTCACCACCCATTTAATGACATGAGATATGATGGCTCATAACCCCACCAGGATGGTCCATAAACCAGCTTTAATATAATATCCTACCATAATCTTCCTCAAGATCTCCATGGTCTCATATTTCTAACATGCTTTATATGATAGTTCGCATGTGGATTTCTCCAAGCAATAGTCTTACACTGATAAACATATTCCATTCATCCCATATGTTAGACCACCTGATGGTCTGGACCGTCAGTAAACCCCTGGCTGCCATTGGATCAATGTTTTTATGGGTAGACTATTCCAGGTGTTCAGGGGACTCTATTCAGCTTGAAACATGCTTACTGGCATTGGGAATTCAGGCTTTTTGTCCTTGCCCATTCATTCTCACTCACTTAGTCAACATCGTAGTTGTGTCAGGCCTTCTGTAGGCAGCCCTAATCTATCTTAGGCTGCCGTAATCAATTAGGTGTCATGGCCTTTACCTGGTTTCACCCAGTCTGACTGGCTCAGCAGTGTCAAATCCAGGTAACATCCCTAAAGAGATTTGTGTTTTCCCTTATAAGACACCAAAGTTAACCCATGAAAGGCCTGACAGGTTGAATCAGATGTTGCAAAACAGGTTGAATCATGTGGAGCTCCAGAATGCAAGATGAGCGCAAGTTCAGTCGTGAGTCAAGTTAGTCCTCAGACGTTCAAATGGCAATTCAAATGTTTTGTACGCTCCACTGACACTATGACATCGTTGTGAGGGCTTGTTTGGGAACTGAGTTGCTATAAATGTTGTAAAGTATTTATCATTTGTAAAAACAAATGTTAGAAAAAACTTAGCATGCTGAACTGCTTCTCTTGGCAAGGATTAAGCATAGCCTTGGGCTTCAAAGCAAGGCTTCTTTAATGGGGCATCATTACTAACAGTATTTAATACATTTGGGCATGGATCAATGAATTTCCTCGATGTGAATTTATGTGAATTTTTCTAACACTTTACTCTGTAATATATCTTTAAGACTTGCATATAAAAATGATTTCTGTTCTGATTGTTTGGACTTTCCATATGTGAAATGAGAAACACGTTTATGACTGTATAAAAATTCCAAGAAATAACATATTAACATATACATTTTAACATATACATCCTTGTATGTTTGTGTCAAAAGTGTAGCTAGGGCGAGTATTTCGGGTTTGAATGTCACAGTTGTTTACGGTTCCTTCATATTTAACGTTTTATTGGTTACCAGCTACAGGATAAACCTCAAGCATTTTATGCTACTAGCCAGCTAGCTATACTCTGAGCATAACAAAATAGAGGTGACAGGTGAGGAAGTACTGGAGGTTTAATGCAAGAGAAAAAGAAGCACAGAACTGTTTTTATAAGATAAAATGTAAATTTCTCCCTTACTACTCACACCTTATTTTAATTATTTTCAGTGGAACTGTCATAAAGGTATTTATGGTGATGTTATTCATATGGCGAGATTGGTCGACGATAGATTGCAAAGTAAATCATTAAATAACAAATTCGTACCATCTCCGCTCCTACTACTGTCTGGCATCCAACCAAATGCTAATCAATATAATTGTACAGATCTTATTATCCCCCTGAAATGAAATCCTTGCCACCACTGGTTTGTGTGATTTAGAAATCTGACTGAAATATGGCCCCAATCACAAATCTCACTAACTACAATTTGCTAAAATGTACAAATAGTACAAACGTAAATAGTATTGTTCTGATATGATGCCTATAAAATTAGCATTTACATTAGCAAAGCAGGAGCTGCCAAGCCAGCACTCGTAGCCTATATAAATCTTCCACTGTCTTCTTTTCAATATTCATACTTAACAGTATAAATACAGCCAAAACATTACAACTGGACTACTTACAGTTTTGAGGCTTGTCATCAATTCCAATCAAGCTGTCCAGCAGTAACATTTTGGTACAGGCTGCCATATTCAAAACGCGGTCCCGGTGAATGTGCTGAATAAACTGTTATGCTCAGACTGAAATCTGCAGGGACATCAGAAAAAAAATAAACTTCAACCACTGATTTCGGATGCCTGAGTCCTTTGGAAGGCTGTTCTATGCGGATATATTTTCTTTCCCACAGTCAGGATCAGCATGGTATTAGCCAGTTTCCTCAATATTTCATGCTCTAATATATCTGTGCTTCATTCATTCATTCATTCATCTTCAGTAACCACTTTATCCGAGTCAGGACGGCAATGGATCCGAAGCCTATCCCAGGAACGCCGGGTGTCAAGTGGGAATATACCCTGGATGGGACACCAGTATATCGCAGAGCACAATACACACAATTTCCCACACTCATTCACACATGCTAATAGCCAATCCTAAAAACTAGCATGTTTTTAGAAGGTGGGAGGAAACCAGAGAACCTGGGGAACACACAAGGACATGGGAAGGACATACAAAAACTCCATACGGACAGCAACCGGAGCATAGGATTGAAATCAGGGAGCCAGGAGCTGTCAGGCGGCAGTTCTGCGATATATTTGCATATGTAAAGAATGGAAGTGACATCATAACCACAAGGAAGTCAGAAAGTTGGTCTTTGCAGCTTAGTTCTCATATACTGACTGTAAGTACTGGAAAAAGATTAGATTTTGAAACTTTAACATTGTCTACATACTACATTTGGATTAAAAAAATAAAAGCAAGAAAATTCCAGTTCTTCATACAACAGAAAGGGTTCTTCAATCAGTAATTACAGGATGACATAATGCCTCAGTGAATCACATGGTCCCATTCATTCCTCACCAGAAAAACATGTGTTTATGTGAAATGCCCTCAGTGACCAAGAGCCTCAAGAAATGCCCTCTCAAGAAAGAGCAACTCATTCGTTTTTCAGCTGAGGTTAAGCGTTTCGAGTAGCAGTGCTTTGACAGGCGTGATGTCCTCTGAGCCTCATCAGTGGAACTGTTTGTACTGTTTCACAAGACGGATGAATTGCGATAAAAATCTGTCGTCTCTTTGTTACGGGGTCGTGAATTTCGTGCTTGTAGAGCCAGGTATTGTGTAAAAATGATTGCAGTGTGGAAAGACTTGGTGGTTAAAAGGCGAAGCGTGATTGCAGACAGATGCCGTCTGCAGAACTGCGGCCGAGCCAGACGTCTATGCGGAACTCAAGTGGCCACGAAGCGAGAGTAGTCGCTGACGGATCCTCTTTGACCGCACGTAGACAGAAAGTGACATACACACCACGCACACATGCACACGCTGTCTGACACATGGGAAGACCACAGGAACTGAAACCAGAGGTTCTTTCACAAGTCGTCAGTGTCAGATGTTCCCGCAAGACTTCTGTGAAATGGAAGACGGCAAGACTTTTAGAACTGGAAAGAGTGCCAGTTGATGAGCAGTAATGACATGAAAGACATGAAAGAGATGAAAAGCAATGAAAAATTTACACATACACACATTTGTATACATAATAACCTGGTGGAAAATACATGCGTAATTGTACTTTGTTACAGTATTTAGTACTATTTTGTACAAGATTTGTATTTTACTCAAGAATTACTGAGACTTTATACTTTGCACACTTACTCATGTATAAGAGGGAAAAAAAAACAACTTTTAACTTTTAACATTTTCATTCTCACCTTCAGAGTACTCATTACAAATCTCAAAAGCTATGAGATATTTTTCTTGCCCAGTTACTTCTCTAATCAGTCATGTTCTTGCTTATTTCATTTATTTTTAAAGACATCTAATCAAATTCACAACAATGTCAGACACACTGGGTACAACAGTGGATTTACCAACAACTCATACAAGATGACGTTTCATTTGTCATCCCACATACAATCTAATTAAAAAGTCATGTCGAGTTAGCTTTAAATTTGGTAAATTTGCTAGCTAGTTTAGTTTTTTTTCATTTCTAATGCCACCTTATTCATTCCAACTGCATGATTAATAGTGTAAACCCCAGACCTCCTTATGATACGATTTGACGCACCTTTGATTCTTAAGGCAACAAGTTGATATTTGAAGATATCTCTGAATCTGCTATGATACCATCCACACTATATGATTCGATTTATTAGCCTCTAATCAATCAATATGTGACCAACTTTGTGCAGAATCTGGGGTAGGCATAGTGTTAATTCACAAATGATGTGAATTTGTGAGAAGGACTATTTTAGCAGCAACAATATAAGACAATGTGTGTGCTCCAAAAACTGGCCCTTATTTTTATGTATCTTTTCCTTAAAACAGAGAGAGCCCTTAGCCCTGCTAGCTCATTTATACCAGCCACCCCTGTAACTGTGTGCTTTTAGGTGGCATGGTAGATTTGGGTTGTGCTTTTTTATTTTAATGTTAACCAGACCCCTTAAATACAGCGCAACAATCTGACCCCTGAAAACTGTGTGTGTGGGTGTGTACGGTGAGGTTTTCAGCACCTCATTACCCTTGTGTAAAGTAATGAGGCTGTAGACCCCTGAGGGGTCAGGGCTGAAATTGTGTTCTTGTTGAGGTGATGAGAGCTGCAAGAGACTCACCATCACCACGCTCAACATCAGGGAAACGTGGTGTAACTAAAGATAGTACTCGCAAGTGCCTTCCTGTCAGGAGCGCAGCACTAGGGTCTAAACATGACTAGCCTTCTGGACAAGACTGGCCAGCGAACTGTATTCAGTGGGACACCAGAGACTTAAACTATTACAACAAAATGTAATAATTAAATTCCAGGCGCAAAAAGCGTATTTTTAGTAATCAGTTTCTCACCAACACAATCATTATTCCAAATAAGGGCCGGAAGGAAGGGTGGAAGCGAGTGGGGAGGAAGGGAAGGATGGAAGGAAGAAAGAGTGAAGGGAAGAAGGAAGGGAAAGTGAGGGAAGAAGGAAGAAAAATGGAGAATGAGGGAAGAAAGAGAAAGGAAGGAAGAGAAATTTATCAGAGAGAACCTTGGAGATCGCTCTCTGATCTTCACAGGCAAAGATGTGGGAACCCTGTAAAGACCTGACTGATTTAAAATATTAGTTGTGAAGCGACAGCAGGAGAAAAAACAGTCTGGAAAGTGGAGCGATTGAGAAATGAAAGAGCTGTAGACTGTTTGCTTCAAGGACAAAATTCTTTGTGAGATGAATGGCACAGTCAGTACTGGATGCCCTTTATGAGCAAATCACCAGCAGACTGGGAGAAAGAAAGAAAGAAAGATGCAGGTGAAACAAACTAAAGTGTCTGAGATGTAAATTCCACCAAATACACTGATTTGTTATCTGTTGCTTTCTGGGTAACAGGGCTTTCATTGTAAATGTGCCAATGGTGAAATATTTTTGAAGGCTGTGAGTGTGAATGATGCAAAGATGCAACTTTACTGAGAAAACTGATAAAGATATAAAAATACTATTCTGGGTTTAGAGTGAAAAAATACTATTATGCAGCAGGGCTGTGCCTCAATCCCACACTGTTGAGCACCAGGGCTGTGTCCCAGTCTTGTACTGTTATTCAGCAGGGCTGTGTCTCAATCTCATAATGTTGATGAACAGGGCTGTGTCCCAATCTCATACTGTTGATGAACAGGGCTGTGTCCCAATCTCATACTGCTGATGAACAGGGGCTGTGTCCCAATCTCATACTGTTGAACAACAGGGGCTGTGTCCCAATCTCATACTGTTAATGAACAGGGCTGTGTCCCAATCTCATACTGCTGATGAACAGGGGCTGTGTCCCAATCTCATACTGCTGATGAACAGGGGCTGTGTCCCAATCTCATACTGTTAATGAACAGGGCTGTGTCCCAATCTCATACTGCTGATGAACAGGGGCTGTGTCCCAATCTCATACTGTTGAAAATCAGGGGCTGTGTCCTAATCTCATACTGTTGATGAACAGGGGCTGTGTCCTAATCTCATACTGTTGATGAACAGGGGCTGTGTCCCAGTCTCATACTGTTGATGAACAGGGGCTGTGTCCCAGTCTCATACTGTTGTTGAACAGGGCTGTGTCCCAATCTCATACTGTTGATGAACAGGGGCTGTGTCCTAATCTCATACTGTTGATGAACAGGGGCTGTGTCCCAGTCTCATACTGTTGATGAACAGGGGCTGTGTCCCAATCTCATACTGTTGAAAATCAGGGGCTGTGTCCTAATCTCATACTGTTGATGAACAGGGGCTGTGTCCTAATCTCATACTGTTGATGAACAGGGGCTGTGTCCCAGTCTCATACTGTTGATGAACAGGGCTGTGTCCCAATCTCATACTGTTGAAGAGCAGGGCTGTGTCCTAATCTCACACTGTTCTGCAGCAGGGCTGTGTCCTAATCTCAGTGTTATGCAGCAGGGATGTTTCCCAATCTCACACTCTTCTGCAGCAGGGATGTTTCCCAATCTCCCAATCTCATGTAACTTTGAGAGTTTATATTGCCTAGCAACAGGGTCACGGTACAGGGGCAAGTTTCTGTGGTGACAGTTGCTAGACGGCAGCTGAATCTTAGCAACGGAGATGTCAGGTGCTGCTTCAGCTGTGTGTCTCATCACACCTTCGACTGAGCTGACTTTCACTGAGGAGGATTTTATGGTGTGTGTGTAAGAGTACATTTTTAAATATAGAGGAGAAATCCAGAACTGTAGTGTACTCAAAAAAAAAAACAAAAAACCCAGAAATCCTTCATTAGCGATCTCCTGCTATATCAACTGCTCTCACCTCATCCAGCTTTTAACACCTTGATGAAGGATTTCTGTTTTTTTCTGTTCATTAATTGGTATTTTAATGTAACTGGACATGTTATAACCAATATTCAAGTTTTCCCATTAAAAAGATATAAAGATTTCTTACCTACCCACCATGGTAAAGGCGTTTAACACTAGCATTAGGATCTGCCTGCAGTTTCTCCCGTAGCTTAGTGAGATGAACTTCACCACCAGGAAAAATCGATCTAACAAAGATAGCAGAAACTTTGCTAACTAGCTAGTTAAGAAAACTTCATTCCTATCTTATAGTGCAGCGGTATTCAAATAAAAGTTGTGAAGGCCAAGTTACGTTAAATGACCTATTAATGACTAGTTTAAGGCTGTAAATAAGACATTTTAAAGTGGTTATGTTTTGTATCACACTGGTGATTCATGTTAACACTTGACTAGCGCAACAGATTCTGAACTGAAACTGATGAGTCATCCATTTTCAATTTGACGTAAGGAGAATAAATGCATATTTCCGTCCATTCATCAGGCTTCTTTGTCAAACTTTTTTGTTTAAGCAAGCCATGTTGTGAATTCACTAATCAGACCAGAGAAAGTAAATAAACTGAAAAGTCTATGAGACTCTGTAAAAACTTCCTCCATTCCGGAAGCAGTCTCTGGTCCGATTAGCCTAAATAGCTAACTAATTTAAAATGTGATTGGTTGTAAAAGAGGATCTGCTACAGAAACTATGTTGATTCATGTTTAGAAAACTAGCGTCACTGATTTTTTAAAATATGTTAATTGAATATGCTAAGTTTATTATGCTAATGTCAGAACTTAGCATCTCTCTCTCTAAACAGACAGCAGATTGGTAATTTATTTGAAATGAAGTGTCACCAAGATGTTCAATTTAATTATAATAAATTCCCATCATTTTTATTCATTTTCCTGTTTAATTGTGCTTTCCCACTGATAGTGATGATTAGCTTATCTGCAACACGCTAGAAGCTACTAGATTTTTTTTTTCTTTTTTCATTTCTTGAGGTAAACAGACTTCAAAACCTAAGCAAAGATTCAAGCAAATGCAAGCTTCCAGCATTTCATACAAATGAAAAGGTCATGTGAAGGTTTTTTTTTCTACACTGACACACACACACACAAACCAGAGCTGTTTTTCCTTTCAGCTCTGCTCTACACACACACCCACACACCAAATAAAAAATTGTGTTAATGAATTTCTCACTCAGAAAATAAACAGCAAAGCCGAGTCTCACACCTCTTTCTCTTTCACTCACCCCGTCACTAAGGCAGACTATTCAAACACGAGCTCTACGAGCTGCCTTTCGCAGAGCCGAGGCACACGCAAAATAAATAAATAGTCTGGAGAAAGAAAAAAAAAAAAACACACCACACGGTTCAGATTATATTGAGCGCGATTGTAAAGCTAATTAGTTTATACAGTGCAAATACAGCTCTGTGCACCTGCAGCACCGAGTGAGCGCTTTAATGAGCACTTCAAGCAACACTGAGGTAAAAGATTAGCCATTAAAGCAAGCAGAGTCTCACACATACACACACACACACACACACACACACACACACAGTACAATAATATTGAGATTAAACCCAGAGTGGGTTCTCTTCCCTCTTTCTACAGTTCCTCTTTGATAAAACCAGTCTCTCCTTCCTCTTGTGTTTTGTGTCTCACACACACACACACACACACACACACACACACACACACACACACACACACACACACACACTACAACAACACACTTACAGTACCATAATATTCAGATTAAACCCAGAGAGGGTTCTCTTCCCTCTTTCTACAGTTTCTCTGTGATAAAACTTGTCTCTCCTTCCTCTTGTGTTTTGTGTCCCTCTCTCTCTCTCTCTCTCTCTCTCTCTCTCTCTCACACACACACACACACACACACACACACGGGCACAGAGTACCACAATATTCACGTTATTCTACACCTACAGTGGGTTCTCTTTCCTCTTTCTACAGTTTCTCTGTGATAAAACCAGTCTCTCCTTCCTCTTGTGTGGCTTCTTAGGAGACACACACACACACACACACACACACACACCTCAGAGCTTCACTTTCTTTCTGGTCATTTTTGTTCCATTGCACCAAATATTGTGAGTGGCGTTTGTAGGTCTACATAACACCTACACAACCCCATAAGAAATTAAACATTTATAAGGCCTTATTCCAACAGGATTTTTTTTTTTGACAGATTGTGATCTATTAAAAATTGTGTTATGACATTTTTCGGGC